>NC_143409.1:16629621-16781136 GCF_052110815.1 Crocodylus siamensis | reverse complement strand
CCACAGGGGGACCCTGTATGTTTTCCCGCCCCCCCCCAGACCCAGGAGGCACCAGTTGTCAAACTGGGGGGGGGGCATGCAGCAGGGCCCTTGTGCTCTCCCCAGCAGACACAGAAGTCAACCAGAAGTGCTTCTGGTCCACTTCCAGATCTGCTGCCAAGCATGCTGGGGAGCCCCCTCATGCTTCTGTGGGACACTCCATGCACCCCAGTATTCCAGCATTCATGAGCTGCCTGGTACCTAGAGGTGTGCAGAAAAAACATTTAAAGCTGTGTCTATGTCTGAATCACTGAATCGATTCAGAGGGTTCTGATTCGAGTTGGAGAGTAAAAGGTCCTCTGATTTGATTTGGATTCGGAGCTGAATCTCTGCCAAATCAATCAGGGACTGACGCTTTGCGCAGCCCTAATGCTAACAAACAGTGATGTAGTAAGGTCATTCAGTGCCTAGGGGGAAGGTATTGTACCATGTAGAGCAGTGGTCCCCGAAGTGGGGTGAGTGAGACAATCCATTGGGGTGCAGGAAGAAAATATTAGAACTTCTATTTATAGTTATAGAAATATACATATATTGGGGGTGATTGCGCAAAAAGTTTTTACTGATGGGGTGCGTGATCAAAAAAGTTTGGAGAACACTGGTGTAGAGGCTGGAGGGGTAACAGGATGGTGGTGGTTGGAACAGAGGTCTTACCTGCCTGGGTTCTCTGCACAGGGAATGCAACTGCTGATGCTGCCATTGCTGCTGTGGCTTCTGCTGTTGTAGCACTACCACTAGCAGCTGCCCTTCCTGTGCAGACAGCAGTGGTGGTGAGAGTGAGTCAGATGGCTGCAGCCTGCTCTGAGGCCCTGTTTGCCCAGAGTCTCCAACCCCCCCCCCCCCCAATATGCTGCTGAGTGCTGGGCTGCACTTACTGTGAGAAGCAGTCCCAGAGTTGGGGGGAAGGGGAGGGAGGCAAGGCATCATTTTACTTGCCCCACTATGCACATATAACTAAGCACTGAGCGGTCCCTTCAGCTTCAATGCAGCTACTGATCAGGGCCCCCTGAGCCCATGTCAACTAGTGCGGTTATTTTAGCAAAGCAGATTTATAATTTTGAAAGAACATCTAGGTTTTCCTTTTCCATTTTAATGGTGAACCGACCTGTATTTAACCTCTGATACTGAGTTACGCTCCAAGGATGGTCAGATGTTTACTACTGCCTGCAAAGCAAATGGCTTTGGTGGAAACATTCATGCTTTGCATTCTGGTTTAAGTTGCTTTATGGAAACTGAAATCCTGGAGAAATGTTGCTATCACACCTGCACAAATTGCTTTTGCCTTCATTGCTATGAAAAATGTAGTGCCTCAGACTGAGGAACAGCAAACTGGTTTGGATAAAGTTACAGGCGTTGAGGGAATAGCCTGTAGGGAAGGATTTATTTGCTACATTCCTTCTTTCTTCTGAACATAGTGTTTGCGAGTAACTTAAAATGTTCTCAGATGTATCTCTTATTGAAATTATTTGCCAAATGATCGCTGCAAAATAATATTTGATTTGTCTGCAGCTCATTGGCTGTATTTGAAAGGAATCAGCAAATGTTCCATTTTCATTGCTCATAGTAGATGGCACACTTCGTAATTCCGGCCTAAAATTTTACTAATCTTATTAATGCTTCTACCAAATTAATTTGCTAGAATAGGGGTTGTCAACCAGGGTTACGCATACCCTTGGGGGTACTTGAGAAGACCCTAGAGGGTATATGTGGGCAAGGACAGAGCACCACCATGCACCATCCTGTGCAGGTGCTGGCCGGATGTGGGGGGCGGGGGGAGGTTGCCACTCTGCGTTTGGCTGCGCACCATCCCCGCCGCCCCTCCCCCCGGCTCAGTGTCTGATTGCCAGGGGTACATTGCTCTGTGTCTGGCTGCTGGGGGTACACTGACCCAAAAAGGTTGAAAACCCCTGCGGTAGAATATTCATGGAAAGTAACACACACACAAGGCTTGCTATAACTTCATTTTTTTAAATTCAAGCAGATGCTTAACGAAACATCTAAAATCAAATAGTCTGAGTCTAAAAATAGAATTCAACTCTCCTTTGACTGTGGCTGATTCTTCTTTCTTTTCATCGTATTCAGTTTCAAACTTTATGGGTTCTGTCTGGCACCATAAAATGGCGAGTTTTTTCTGAAAAACAGGGGGATAGGTTATTTTTGCAGTAATGTTCAGACATAAGCAGGCACAGGAAATAGCCACAACTTCATTGGAGCTGCTTCTCACGAGATGTCCATCGCTGTTCTGCAGCTCTCCTCAACCAAAGCTCCAAACCTTTTGAAGCCTGCCCCATGCTACAAGATGCCACAGTACAAAGAAAGTTTGTTTATACAAGGATATATTAATCTCCTTCATTTCCAGCCAACAAAAGCAGCTCTTTCTCTCTTTCTGGCTGTGCTAATTGAGTTTTTTTTTTTTTTTAAATTTATTGTTTTGCAGTTAAATCATACATTTTAAAAAAACCCTCCAATCCATGTCTCTAGGCACCTTTGCCATACAGTCAAAATACATATACTAATGGAATAAAAAATAAAGCACTGAAACTCTAGTGCATGTCTGGGACTTCTTCCCTGGTGCCTTTTAACTTGTTCACTGCATCGCTTCTGCGTATGCTGTGGTGTCTTTCCTCCATGCTGTCCGAAGAAGCTTCTTTGGAAGTAACTGATTTTAGATGAAGATGAAGAGGCAGGGGTTGACTAACACCTAGAAAATCAAGTTTTTAAAATTTTGGACAAATATAAAAATATGAGAATCTAATGAAAGTATGATAAACAGGAAGAACTGTCTCTAAATGGCTTCTTTGTTCAGCGTTTCCCAAGCGCATGCCATCATTGCTTAGAACCAAACAGATGAATAATTTCATTCTTGACCCCTATTCCCAAACCTGGAAAGACAAACAATGATTTAAAACCCACAAAACACCTAAGAAAACAGACACATTCATATCCCCGGTTATAATTTTAATACAGATTACATCTGTTGCTCTTCTTTCAAACTGGTTAGTCTCTGGACACCTGTCAGTTTTTCTCTTATTCTCTCAAACACCCAGAATTTCTGTCAATGGGTTCTAATAATATTTCTGCAATATGCCATTTATTAGGTAACTCGGCCAATTCTGGAGAGTGAACCCTCTTCATGGAGAAAGAAAGCACGTTAACCGTTTTTAAATGTTTTCCTTTCTTTCTGTCTCCTTTGGACCAAAAGAATTCTATGATTGTGCTTGGACTTTAGGATGGATCAGTTTTCATGATGAGAGCAGTTGCCACCTTCAAATGCATACCAATTTTGGCTATGGGTGATGTGGAGATTATTCCTTCTGATGCAGAATAGAGATTAACAAAGTTCAGATCTTGTGCCCCTGTTGAGCATTGAGAGGATTATCTAGATCCCCATATATATCTGGCAACCTCCAGTTTCAAGTACTAGACATCCTTTGCTGTGAAGAGCAAAACAGTGAGTAGCTGTGTGTGAGATAGGAACAGAAAAGGGAATGAGGAGGGGAAGTGGGAAATGCTGATTAAAATTATAGGGTGTCCTGTGATAATTAGCAGTTTCTTTTTGTATCTGATATCATTTTCCTCAGTTACATTGCCTGTATTCTGGTGCCTAATCCTGGTGAGAAATATTCGTAGATTAAACGTTTTTTAATGTGTCCTAAACAATATAAGTAGTTTAGTTGTTGAGTGTTTTTAGTATGGAGTTACCAATGTTGTGTGTAGAAAGCATTCCTTTCTACAGACTCTTCCCTGTATTCCAGGCAACTGGATAATGGGGCAAGGGTAAATACATTCATAAAATATATTCATATCATAATATAGTCATATAATTTCAAATATTTTAACATTTGTGCAAAATACATGATCAGATGTGGAATGCATTAAATATTGTACAATGGGTAACTTGCATTTAGAATGTAAAGCTTTTTGTATTATTAACTTCTTCAGTATTTGTTTTTATAGCATTCTGTGTACATTGTACATGAGGAAACAATTTTCTTTTCAAACTTCTTGCATGTGGGGGAAATGGATGAAAGAGTTTATTTAAGGTAGATATGGTGGATGGCTGGAGCAATTTATCATGGGCCCATCTGAAGTTAAGGTAGCAAGAGCTGTGCCGTGAGAGTCGCTTCCAATGTAAAACTGGGCTAATGCAGCAATGAATTGGGACCTTATGTTTGGGAATAGAATGCTTTAGAGCCAGTTAACACGAGAGATTACCTAGTGAAGGTACTCTCACATGCATCTTAAATTGCATCATAATAGTAACTATTTTAGTTTTGGGGCAAATAATAACTATTTTAGTTTTAAGGTTTTTATTAACACAATATGTATTATGGAATATATTATTTCAGGACCTTATGCTTCTCCTCAGGTCTGAGAGTGACAGCAGTAATCCCATGATGAAAAGTCCTATTAAAGTGTGTATTAGAAGTGGTAAAAAAAACCAAAACCCATAGATTGAAAAGTCTTGCTTTTTAGCTACATGGCAACAAAGAAAAACTGCTCAAAACATTTGTGTTTTAAAATCCCCCACATCTATGTTAATTTCCATGCTAAGTTGTACTTCTGTGTAATTTGAAACAGCTGGGACATTAAAATTCATAGTTTCATAGTTAGCAGGGTCGGAAGGGACCTGAGCAGATCATCTAGTCCGACCCCCTGCCGTGGCAGGAAAGAGTACTGGGGTCAAATGACCCCAGCAAGGTGATTGTCAAGACTTGTCTTAAAGGACCCCCAGGGTAGGAGCCAACACCACTTCTCTTGGAAGTTGGTTCCTATATCAAGATTTATAATGGAAACATTAATAAGCTCCCATATATTACAATGCTAGGGCAAGAGATACTAACATGCCTTTTGGTCAACTGAGTCATCAGCATGAAGGTCCTGTTTTTGTAGGTCTTCAAGACTGGTGGTGCATATTCTGGAAGTGTTTCAGGGGGTTAAGGAAAAGGGTAAAAAGGACAGTCAAATATTCTGGTTAAACAAAGCCCATTTTAAATGTATTTAAATGCCATTTCTGCTGTTCTTGAAGAAACTACAGCAGTCACTTGAAGTGCCTACATTGAATTTAACAGCAATTGTAGACCTAACAGTCTAATTTACCAGCCTCCTGAGATTTTGTTTGCTCTTTTTTTTTTAAGCATTGAAACTATAAGTAGACAGCTGAAATGTACCGAGGACTAAAGAATATAGGTCCTTGGCTTCTTCAGAGTGACACATGAGTGGTGTTGCAATATTCAGTAAAAGTCAATGTGAATAAATTAGACATTATGCTAAGTACAATACCAGAGTCAGTCATTTAAAACTGTCTAGTGAAAACAAGATAATAAAGGCACAGATCAATTACCTGGAAGCCTACATTTAGTGCTCTGTGCTCCTATACGTGCCACACATACAGTGTCAAATATATTACACCTATTCTTCCATAATGACAATAAATGGTATAATACCAAGGGCAGGGTAAGAGATGAATACTTGCTGCCTGGCAAGCAAGATATTTTAAAGGGATCCTGGTACTGCTGGAACTAAAAGGCGAATCATTTGTATCTGAGAACTGTTCAATAATGCTTGCAGGAGTATTTCCTGTAAGCACTTCTATGAACATATCAAAATAAGCTCATATACAGTCTAATATGGATGCCAGATTTCTTGAACAGGTGCTTGTAGGATGGAGGAGGGTCATGTGGAGAAAGCAAGAATTGCCTTAGATTTGGATGATGCTGAAAAAGAAGGGGAAGCACTCTATTTTTTTTTCTCAGGCAGTTATAGCACTGGCAGTGTTGATTGAATAGGAAGCTTTGGCCCCTGATTCAATTCGGCGGAGATTTGACCCAATTTGATGGCTGAATCACTGAATCAGAATCAAATCTGAGGACCCTTGCATTTCTTCAAAGCAAATTGGAACCCTCTGAATCAATTCGGAAAGATTCAGCAATTCGGACATAGACACAGCTTTAAATATTTTTTCTACATACCTCCAGGTACCAGGCGGCTCACGAATGCCATGATTCTGGGGCAGATGGAGCATCTCACAGAAGTGAAGGGGGCTCCCCACTGTGCTTGGCAGCAGACCCAAAAGTGGACCAGAAGCACTTCTGGTCTGCTTTTGGGTCCACCAGAGAGCACGCGCTGGGGCCTCCCTGTGCCCCCCTGGCTTGGTGACTCATGCCTCCTGTGTCTGGGGGCACCTGGGGTCCCCCAGTGGCTGAGCTGGGGGGGCACCCCCCCAATGCGCTCCTCAGCGGACCTGGAAGTGGATCAGTAATTTTTCCAGGTTCACCGCTAAGCATGGGGGGATCGCCCCGACTCCTGTGGGACACCCCAGTTGCCCCAGCATTGCAGCGTTCACCTGGCCTGGTACCTGGAGGTATGAAGAAGAACATTTAAAACTGTGTCTATGTCAGAATCACTGGTTTTCCGAATTGGCATCAAACCTTCAGATTTGGATTTGGCTGAAATCAAATTGGGGACAGTGATCTGAATCAATGGATCGAGTCACTGTCCCCGATTCAGGCTGAATCCAATCAAATAGGGTCTGTTTCATGCACCCCTACTGGGCATTAACATAAGTGTTACAATTAAGGTCAAGTTGTAAATAATTAACATTGTTAACTTTATCTCTAACTTTTTATTAAGGCTGGACATGTATTACAGAATGTGTTGTTTCAAAACCCTTTCTGTTTCTCCTTACTCTGAGAATGAGAGAGAATCAAAGAAAATGAGGGTTGGAAGGGACCATAGGAGGTCATCTAGTCCAACCTCCTGCTCAAAGCAGGACTATCCCCAACTAGATCATCCCAGCCAAAGCTAGGCAGGTCTTAAAAACCTGCAAGAACAGAACTTCCACCATCTCTCTGGGTAACCTGTTACAATGTTTTACTACCCTCCTACTGAGGAAATTCTTCCCAATATCTAACCCAAACTTCCCTTGCTGCAGCTTGAGACCGTTGCTCCTTGTTCTGCCATCTGCCACCACTGAGAAGTTTAGCTTCATCCACTTTGGAACCACCTTTCAGGTAGTTGAAGGCTGCTATTAAATCCCCTCTCAGTCTTCTCTTCTGTAGACTATACAAGGCCAGTTCCTTCAGCCTTTCCTTAGAAGTCCTGCCCCCCAGCTCCCTCACCATTTTTTGTTGCCCTCTGCTCATCTGTCTCCAATTTGTCCACATCCTTTCTGTAGTGGGGCACCCAACACTGAACACAGTACTCCAGATGTGGCCTCACCAGTGCTGAATAGAGGGGAATAATCACTTCCCTTGACCTGCTGGCAACACATCTACCAGTGCAGCCCAGGATGCTGTTAGCTTTCTTTGCAACAAGGACTCACTGCTGGATCATATTCAGCTTATTGTTTACTGTAATCCCCAAGTCCTTTTCTGCAGTGCCTGTCTTGGTGCATAGGATTGTTCTATCCTAAGTACAGGCCTTTGCATTTGTCCTTGTTGAACCTCATGAGATTTCTTTTGGCCAAATCCTCTGATTTGTCTAGGTCACTGTGAATCCTAGCCCTACCCTCCAGCATATCTACTGCTCCCCCCAGCTTGGTGTCATCTGCAAATTTGCTGAAGGTGCACTTTGCCATCTTGCAGGTAATTGATGAGGACCTTGAACAAAATTGGCCCCAGGACCAACCCCAGGGGCACTCCACTTCATATTGGCTGCCAGCTAGACATTGAGCCCATTGATTACTACTCTCTGAATCTGAAGCTGTAGCCAGTTTTCTATCCATCTTGCAGTCCATTCATCCAATCTGTATTTCCTTAGCTTGCCTCCAAGAATGTTGTGGGAGACTGTATCAAAAGCCTTGCTAAAATCAAGGTTTACCACATCCACTGGTCTCCCCATGTCCACAGAGCCAGTTATGTCATCATAGAAGGCAATCACTTTGGTCAGACATGACTTGCTCTTGGTGAATCCATGCTGACTGTTCCTAATCACCACCTTCTCCTCCAGTTGCATAGAAATGGATTCCTTGAGGATCTGCTTTTTTCCATGGACTGAGGTGAGACTGACTGATCTATAGTCCCCTGCGTGTGGGGCGCGAGCCAGGTTGTGACTGTTGCCCCGGTGGGTTCTATCCCCTGATGTTAGTTTGCGAGAGGGAGAGGCGGACTCGTAAAGGTTCCAGAACATTTTATTTGATTTCTTACTTACGCACCACCGGTGTGGATGTGGCTGCACAGGCGGTTACACTTGGATCTGTCCTGGTTCGAATAAGGGACGAACGAAAAACAAAATGATGGATCCAAGAACGAGAACGGAACGGATACGATCGAGTGCACAAATGATTGCCTGATGGTCCCGGAGGCAGGAGAAGCCGTGGGAAACTAGCCAGGCCTACCCACTGAGCGGTGGATGGTCTGGCTTCTCTCTCTAGCTGTGTCTAGCTGTCTCTGGGCGGAAAACTCCACCCTAGCTTTTATGGGCCAGATGACAAGCCCAATTTCCAACCCTGATTGGTCACATTTTTGCGCTAAATGTTCGTGGGTTTTCCCACAGGGGACGGGGTTTCCCCAGCATGTGGCCAGGGCCATGCAGCAAACCAAATAGGGGCTTTCCAGGTTGTGAGGAGAGTGCTTGATGGCATCTGTTGCTGGGCAAAGCTGGCAGAGTCCAGCTGGAGCATGACACCCTGGATCCTCCTTTTTCCCTTTCTTTATATATGGGACTGTTTGCTTTTTTCCATCCAAGTCCTCTTCTGATTGAAAAAAATCATGGCAAAGATGATGGCCAATGGGTTTGCAATCACAGCGGTCAGTTCCTTCAGCACCCTTGTGTGTATCCCATCCCACCCCATGGAGTTGTCTATGTCCAACTTTTTAAAATGGTCCTCAACCTGTTCTTTTGCTCCTGATGGCTGCTCCCCTCCTTCCCAAATGTTGCTGCCTGGTGCAGTAGTCTGGGAGCTGCCCTTGCCTGTGAAGTCTGAGGAGCAACAGGCATTCAGCACATCAGTCGTTTCTGCACCCTCTGTCCGAAGGTTGCCTCCCCCATTCAGTAAGGGACCTATACTTTTCCTGATTCTTCTCTTACTACTGACGTACTTGTAGAAACCCTTCTTGTTTACCCTTCACATCCCTTGCTAGCTGCAACTCCTATATTGTGCTTTGGCCTTCCCGACTTCATCCCTGCATGTCTGAGCATGGCTCTTATATTCTTGCATGTCTGAGCATGGCTCCTATATTCTTTCCTAAAATTCGTATTCCCATGTTGAAAAGTCCTGGTACAAATTTGGGTTGGTAAGAATTACAGGAAGAATGAGCAGACAGGAGGAATCTTGCCCCTATTTTGTAGTCTAAATTTAAACTACTAATTTAAAAGAACTTCTTCATTTTTTTTTTTCTTTATCAAGCTTTTTAGTTCTTTATAGTTTAGTCCTACTCAGAAGTCTCTCTTGATATGTGCAGACCCTGTCCCTTGTCTTTTTTGGTCTGGGAACACAAAACAAGGCAGTTAAAAGTAGCCTCAGTCCTGAAGAGCTTGACCATGGGGAAAAGGTTTGTAATTTCATCCCTATAATGAAGATGGGTGCATGTCCTGACATTCTCCACACTGCTCTCCAAAATGCACTGGAATAGAGATTAGAGGACAAGAGCTCTCTAGAACTATTCCCTGGGTCCTTAGATGGTGGCTGGTTTTCAGACAATGTTCTGTAGCCTGATAGTGTTTCACTTGTGCAGAGAGCTTAAGGGTTGGCTTTCCAGGACCTGCCCTATCTATTGTTCTGAAAAGAGACCATTTTTCTTCACCCTAGAAAATTAACTAAAGTAAGCCAAGTATCTGTATGGTGCTTAATTTTTTTTTGAGTTTTCAGTAAAGTGTGTGTGAAGAATGGTAACTCTTTCACTTCTGTGTTTTCCTTCTTTTATCTAAGACAAAGAAGAACAGCACATTAGAGTGCTAGAGTGTATGTAACCAGTGCTGTCATCTCACCACACAACCAGTCAGTAATTGTCAGGCTCCAGAAGGCCGTGACCACAGGTTCCACGGGATTAAGGAGAGAAGATCTTGGAAGAAAATTAATGCATGGCCTGGGTTCTTTGTAGAAAATATCTTCCTTACTTTCTTTGTAGAAATTGGCCTTCTTGCATGGTTCAAATATTTTTTTACCCTCAAGAAATGAAATGGCACGTGTTGAGGAAAGGTGCATGTTCTAATGCATAGTTACAGAAATTCCATTTGTCAGTTTCTGTACGTTTACTCTTAATACAAATTAAATATAGGCAGTGAGAAACTGAGGGAGTTTCCTCAGTAAATGATGGGAATCATTTCTCTTGTCACTTCTTATAAAAATCCCTAGGTGAAACATTCTCTTTCCCCAGCCTCCCACAATGGACTCTTAACAGCGATTTTAGCAGGGATTGAGAAATAAGAATAAGAGACAGGTTCTTGACAAAGAATAGTCGGATGTAATTACTATACATTAAGAAGGTGGAGGGTCCCCCCCCCCATTGTCATTGAGTCCCTTTTTTCCAGAAGAGCAGACAAGGAATTATTATAGGTACAAAAATACAACCAGCATCCACTAGTTTGATGAGATGAAATTGAGATAAAACCTTTGGAAGTTTTGAGCAGACTTAAAAAAACCAAAAAAACAAATATGCTCAGTTTAAAGGATTCCTGAGGTCTAGAATGTGACTAACATATAACGCCTTCATTTAAAAGGGTCAGGTAACATACTGGAAAACTTTAGACTGCACTGTTTGATGTCATTCATGTGGAAAATCTTAGAAGTTGTTTTAAAGTTTAAGTGAATTTTAGTGGAGCAGATGACAAAATGTTTGGAAAAATATGGTGTTATTAACCCTTTATGAGCAGAAGTATGAAACAGTCCCATTGGCAGGCACAGTATGAAAACACAACCTGGTTCGCTCGGTCTTATTAAGATTTCAGTGATGTGTGTATATATACATATACCTTTAAAAAGATGTAAATGATGATAAAAATGATGATATGGTATTATGAAGTGCTGTGTGTAGGAATTTTGCCTATGTCGATTCTCTTGCTCTTAATAGAAGCTAAACAGGAAAATTCCTGAGTGCTGCCTTGAAAATGTTTAACATTTGAAAAGTAGTTTACCAAATGCTGTATTAGTTGTATTATAGAAGTCCAAGCAGTTTTGTGAAACTAGCTCAGTGGATTAAGTCTAGGAACCAAATCAACGGTAAATGAACCTTACTGGCTGGAAAGAGGCAATAGTGTGAGATCCTTGGAATGGCACAGGGATATAAGCTTTATTTATATACACTAATTGACTTTGACAACATTATAAAATACAAGGGTTTCAAAGCTAGAGATCAATGAAAAGGTACAGCAAATAATGAGGTCTGCCCCATTGCAATTAGGTACAGGAGATTCAGATCATTTAAATTTCTGCTAGTAAATTGCAGATGCAGTGCATTTAAGGTATCGGAAGAAAGGCCTAACAGGAGATGATCAAAACAGCATATATAGAAGGTGAGATTCTAGAGCACACTGTCCAGGAAAGACCTTTTCAAGTGAACATAAAAACAATCCCTGAAGTGCTGAGCCCAACATGCACAGCAGCAGTAAAGGAGGCAAACAGAGCGGCATTGCCAGAGGACCGGAGTGTAAATAAAGGAGCTGGCATTCTCATTATCTGCTGGTTAAACCAGAAGCACAATATGGCCCTGATCAGCATATCTTTGACAGGAAAGAGCCACTGTTAAAGGGATATGGGAGAGATTTATTCAACTGATACCCAGGCAGCTGAGATTTAGGATAAGGCTGAGGAAATTAGGATCCTTTTCACCAGCGGAAGGAGTGACTTTTATTGCCCCTTTGAAAGTTTTTAAAATGATGTAGGTGCTGATTTAAAGCTATTCCAATTAGGCACAGCAATGACTGAAGGAACTTAATGTGAGAGGCAATCTGAGACTTTAAACAAGCTATTCCATAAAGAAAGGTGAGAGCAAACAGCTTTACCGGGGATTTTTGTTTGTTTTGTTTTTAAGGGATGGAAAACTGGCATTAGCCATGTTTATTTGTGGTGGTATGCTCAAGCTGTTGTGTTCTTTAAATATAAAGCACAAAGGAAGTCCATTCCCATGAGGAGGAAAGGTACCAGAAGGGCTGGGAAGGCCTCTTGGCTAAATGGGGAATTCACAGTCCTCCTAAGAAAGAAGAAAGAGGCGTACAAGCAATGGAAGCTTGAGATAGGCCCCAAGGAGGACTATACAACAATGATCTGCGCTTGTAGGGAACAGATTAGAAAGGCTAAGGTGGTGATTGAGTTTAAATTAGCAATGGGAATCAAGGACAACAAGAAGTCCTTCTTTAGGTATGTAGAGAACAGGAGGAAAACAAATGGGAGTGTTGGGCCATTGCTCAGCAACTCAGGACAGCTGGTTACTGGCACTCAGTAGAAAACTGAACTCCTGAATGACTTCTTTGCTCCAGTATTTCACTGGGTCAAAGGTAAAAGCATGCCAGATAGGGTACAGAATGAGCAGGGCAAGAATGACCACCTTCCTATTATTGCTATAGAACTGGTGCGTGACCAATTAACAAAAATAGACATATACGAGTCAGCAGGACCGGAAGAACTCCATCCAAGGTGCTGAAGGAAAGGCCGAAGTTGCTGTGGAACCCCTGGCAGAACGCTTCCAAAACTCGTGGCGCTCCAGGGAGGTCCCTGAGGACTGGAAGAGGGCCAGCGTTGTGCACATCTTCAAGAAGAGGAAAGACCTATCGGCCAATTAGCCTAACTTCTATCCCAGGGAAAATCCTGGAAAAATTCATTAAGAAGTCTATGTGTGATAGGCTTGCAGAAGCTAGGATTCCATGGCAAGCATGGCTTCATCACGGGCAGGACTTGTCTTATCAACCTCATCTCTTTTTTTGACCAGGTAACTCACTGCTTGGATTAGAGGAGGTTGGCATTGTATACCTTGACTTCCAAAAAGCATTTGATCTGGTCTCCCACAATGTTCTTGTGAGAAAATTAGAGGATTGTGGGCATAACTGCGAGACAGTCAGGTGGGTACAAAGCTGGCTGCGGGGTAGGACCCAGAGAGTTCTAATGAATGGATCTGTGTTGTCCTTGTGAGAAGTGGCCAGTGGTGTCCCACAGGGGCTGGTGATTGGCCCAGTACTTTTCAATATCTTTATTAGTGATTTGGATGTGGGGGTGAAGAGCTCACTGGCCAAGTTCGCAGATGACACCAAGGTATGGGGAAGCGTGGTTACGCTTGAAGATAGGCTACAGATACAAGTGGATCTAGATAGGTTATCAACTTGGGCAGATTGGAATCAGTTGAAGTTCAACATGGAGAAATGCAAAGTGCTTCACCTGGGGACAGACAACCACCTGCAGTCCTGATGGTGCCAAACTGACCAGCACTATGAGTGAAAGGGACCTGGGAATAATAGACCACAGTATGAATATGAGCCATCAGTGTGACAGTAGTGAGCAGGACAAATAACTCTCTGGCATGCATCAGTTGATGCAAAACCAAGGAAGTGATTCTTCTACTCTTTTCAACACTGGTGAGACTGCAGCTGGAGTACTGTGTACAGTTCTGGGCACCACACTTTAACAAGGATATAGTAAAGCTTGAGAGAGTCCAGAGAAAGGCCACCTGTATGATCAGAGACTTGCATGGCAAGCCATATGAGGAAAAGCTGAGGTACCTGGAACTCTTCAGCCTGAAAAAAAGAAGGCTGAGAGGGGACTTGGTAGCAGCTTATCATTACATCAGGGGAGTACATCAAGGGCTTGGTGAACAACTGTTCACTAGGGCACCCTTGAGGAAAACCAAGGGTAATGGGCACAACCTCCAGGAAAAACACTTCAGGCTCAACATTAGGGAAAACTTCTTCACAGTTAGGGTGCCCAGACTCTGGAATAAGCTCCCTCCAGAGATGGTGCAATAACCTACCCTGGAAATCTTCAAGAGGAGACTGGACAGTCACCTATCTGGGGTCACCTGACCCCAGTTGTCTTTCCTACCTGTTGCAGGGGGCTGAGGTCCCTTCCAGCCTTACAATCTATGAGTCTATTATAGACTCAATTAAATATAATATACCCAGTTACCTGTGGGGGCACAATTCTCACAAGAAAACCACTTTTTTTCTAATCTCTCAGTTTTAATCCTCAAAGAGAATTTACAAAACACCTGTCATAGATAAGCCTACAAACTTCACTTTATCTACTGAATACAAAAAATCATGGATGAAATATAGACATTGGATTTATGATGCATTATAACCTTCCCAACATCTGACTCCCCAGGTAAGCCCACCACTTTTTACTAGCTATTCTCATTCCTTTCCCCACTCCCTGTTGTCACTCATTGACTACAGCTACATTCATTCCTCTTCCTATCCCTCCCTACCTGTCTCTCACCTATTGACTACCTCAATTTACATTTCAACTGACTGGCTTTCTTGCATATGTATTGACCTCTGCCCAGGAAGAGCACAGACCATCTGCAGATGAAGAATAATTGTACCCAGAAGCTTGTAAAGAAGATTTTTTTCCAACTATTTGAGTTGGTCCAATGAAATGGGGTTTCAACCTTTTTTTAACAAGTGTACCCCTTCTGTCTCAAAGTTTCAGTTCATGTACCCCTTTTATATTTTTTTTTCTTGTTTTTAATGTTACCTGTTATGTGATATAAGGCAGGCTACACTAATTAACATTATATGCATTATTAATATATTCAATGTCTGGCTGGTAAATCTGTTGTGGGGGAGAGGCCATGGGGTCACAGATTGAGGCCCCTGCAGTGAGGGAGGGAGTGGGGCTGGGGCAGAGGAAGGCACTGCACAGATGGGGCAGAACACGGGCCTGAGCTGGGAGCGGCTCAACCAGGGAACATGGGGGGGGGGTGGCTCCTACCACTGCATACACCTTGGGAAGGCATGTGGAGTGTGTGCCCCTGGATCTCTGTGGGGTGAGGGTGGGCTGCCACTGTGGACTGGAGTGGTGCTCAGCTCTTCCTGGTGGGGGTCATGGGCTGGGCTGCACTTGGGGTCAGCAGTGGTGGCTAGGGAGGGAGGGCATGGTGGGGTGCAGCCACCCCAAAACTTGCTGCAGCCCTACTGACCGCCCCCCTCCTGGGACCACTTTTGCCCACCGTGAATGCAACCCAGCCCAGCCCTCCTCCCAGGAAGAGCCCGATGCTGGTCCCAGCCCACAGTGGCAGCCCACCCTCATCCCCTGCTTAGATCCAGGGGCCCATGGCCTGCCCCTATGCCCTTCTGGGGTGCATGCAGCAGTGAGAGCTCCCCCCCGCACCCCCTCTGGATGGCTTTGTCCTGTGCCGTGCCCTGCCCTGGCTGAGCAGTGCCTGCCCCTCCCCTGCCCCTTCCCTCACAACAGACTTACCGGCTGGACCCGGCTGCTCTCCATGCTACTGGGCTGCACTCCTGGCTGCCTGTATACTGTGTTGCAGCTGAGCGTGTTCACAGGGCACTGATTGGCCACATTATCAGCCACATCAGCCAAAAAAGCTAGCTGGCAATTATGCTACTTTTCCTTATATGGGTGCTGATCCAATGGGATGGATGTATCGGTGCACCTGTAATAATTTATTTAATTTGTTCTGCATTCCCCCTATGACCTTTTTAAGTACCCCTAGGGGTTATACATATCCCTGGTTGACAACCACTGTAATAAACGATATCAGATTTACCCAAAGAACCTTACCTGCCCTCTTACAGTTTTCCCTTGATTTATGCAGGTTCTTTATATACAAATTTGCTCTTGTGCAATGAGCATATTTAGACCCATAATTCATTATATGCAAGGTAAATTCACTCTTATGCAATCAGCATAGATGCCCTCCCCACCCCCCCCAAGCAGGTAAGTCTGTGGGGGGAGGAGAAAGGGCTGTGGCCTCACTCACCCCAGCCCTGGCTGCCAGCTACCTGCAGGTGCTGGGCTGCACCATGCTCTGCCTGTCCCCTCACTCCTGGGCTCACCCCAGCTCCTGGGCTGCGCCGTGGTGCAGACAGCTGGTGTTGGTTGCTCCAGCATGGGCTGGGGTGAGTGCAGACAAGTGGAACCCTGGGTGGTGTGGGGCACGGTACTCACTCCAACCCTGGGTGCAGGCCCCAGGAGCAGCCAACACCAGCTACCTGCACCAGGGTATGGTGCAGCCCAGGAGCAGAGGTGACTGGGGACAGTTGGAGCATGGTGCAACCCAGCAGCTGCAGGCAGCTGGTGCTGGCTGCTCCTGGGGTTGCTGCAGCCGGTGCTGGGGTGAGCGCTGCTCTGTTCCCCTCTGCTTTGCTGCCTTGTGCTGCCCCGGGAGTGGCACCTGTCCCCCCAGTCCCAGCCTTCCTCCTTTCCTCACTGCCACGGGATCCTATCGCTATTTGTTACCTTGTAAAGTAGGTTCACTTTTTGCGAATTTGATTTACGTGCCATTCTCCGGGAACACATGTACAGCATAAATCAAGGGAAATCTGAATGTGCGCATGCGCGCGTGCACACGCACGCAGATGCACACACACGCAGGCACACACACGCAGACACACACACACACACACACACACACACACACTAGGATCTGCACATTTATACATATACACATTTGCATGCATGCGTGTGTGTGTGTGTATTATAATATATATATATATATATATAGTGTGTGTGTGTGTGTGTGTGTGTGTGTGTGTGTGTAATGTATATAAAATCATGGAGAATCCTATCCTTGGTCTTTTATGATATGTAACAAGGCATGAAAGGTAGGCTCAGTGCATGCAGTGGTTAGTGACTGCAGTATCATCTGGCCAGTCAATTTACCCATTACACATTCTACAGAAGAATAAAACTAGCCCCTTTCCCTCTTTGTGACAGGACTTTTCAGTCTTTCCTTACCTACACTAACAAACCAAGGAAAGTGTGGACACCAGAACTACGTTCAGTTTGTATTTCTTGTCACTCCATAGTCTAGAATCAGTATGTTGGCAAGAATGGCAGATTGTTAGGTAACCAACTGCTTTGTTGAGAGCTATCTTCCCAGGGCAGGAGGGGGGTTTATGATTGCTCCTCTGATTGATTGATTTTTAAGGTAAAAATTTGGATTCATCTTGGGAAACCATGATTTCTAATCCTGACCTTCCTTTTTGCAAAGTCTATATGCTGGTCAGATATCCTAAATATTTAATACAACCTAAATATTGAACAGTATGAATACTGTTCATACCAAACAGCTCAATTAAATGTAGGTTTAATGGCTGCTGGTTGGGGCGTTACCTTCTCACTTCCTTGGACCAAAATCTGTCCTCACCCACTTGTTGATTGCTACTCCTTTGTTTGTGAGCCTTTTTTATTTGTCTTTATAACGTGCTCATCACCATGGTATCGGAGCACTTTGTTTTACAGCAGAACTCCACCACTACATGGAATCATTATATTTTTCCAGGACTCTTCCCAATAGGCCCTCACCTATTTTCCTGTGCCAGCTGTGCACCTCATTACAGATGCAAGATGAGGAAGCTGTTTCCTCCAAAGATGAGTGTGGTGTAATGAATAGAATAGTACAGGTGGCATGAGAGGAGAAGACTTTTGCTCATGTTTCTGGAAAAATAAGCTGCTCATCTCAAGCAAATTGTTTAACTAATCTTCTTGACATGACGTTACTGGGCTGTTATGAAAAACATCTTTCCCAATGGATTTTTTTATATGAAATCCACAGTGTAGTGTTTGACTTCCCCCACCCTTATGACTTTGGATGTCAGAGATGCTAAACTGCTAAGGATATATTTCATAGCAACTAGCCATTGATTGCTCTTCATTGAGGATGACTTTAGTGTGGTATTCTGCAGGGGGTGGAGTTTCATGTTTTGTTTACTGTGACTCGGTGAAACCAGATCATTTTTTTTTCTTAAATTACAACCAAAATTGTGTGACGTGTTTGGTTTTTTTCCTCTCCCCACAAGTGCCACTGTTGCAAACTCCACGCAAATCTGAAAGTCAAGATTGGGTTGTTTTTTCATGTATTGTCACTATTGATAAAGATTAATAATCTCAGTACTGTCTTTGACCTCTGTGCATACTCCATTATTCTCAAATATGGTTTCTCCTAATTTGGGGCTATTGGGTGCTACGGCATTGTGAAATAATAATAAAACAACCACTACTTAACATGCAAGTCCACTGTTTCATCAGGACATGTGTATAATCTACTGCCCGTGTGGGTACACATGAACAAATGATAATAGAAACTGTATTTTTCCCAAATGTTTTTTTTCCTCATCTCTATCAATGTATTGACCTTTTTTTTTTTTTTTTGTTTGTTGATGTAATAGGAAAGGACCAGGTTGACAAATTAATTTGGGTATCGTCTCTAATTTTTCACTCTACTTCAGATTAGATTTGGTAAATAGGCTTCTCAGTTCTCCTGTGTGCTTAGTCCATGTCTCCTGTGCTTAGTCCATGTCTCCTGCACTTAGTCCATGTCTCCTGTTTGATTTCAGAAGCCTCAAGAGAAACTTAGCTGTAGAAAACTGTTGGCTGAAACAAAGGACTTGAAGCTGAAAATGATGCAAAATGATTAAGTAATAAAAATGAATGATATAATAACTCCTCTGTATCACCCCAGATAAGGAGCCTTCATGTAGTAGAAAGTTTTGAAGAAATGGCATACCTGTTTTAAAGCATTTCTTGGTTGAAATGGAAGGTTGGCATTGGGAAACTGAAGTTTTGGAATACTGTACAGACTGGGAAATGATCAAATGGAAACTTGTCTGCAACAAATTGTCTTAATGATCAGCATAAATGTATTTTAATTTGGATTAATTACATCTCAGGAAGACTTTACTCCTAAATAAACTTCAGAAAAATGTAATCCATAATGAACATAACTAAATAGATTTCAGTATAAATAAGTGGGTCAGGGCTCCCCTCCCTACAGCAGACTGGCTGTGTTTAGCAAATGTACACAAAACTCTGCATATACTATACCTTAAGGTATTTACGTAATGACAAAAGATCACTTTTTCATTTTCAAACCATCACCAAGGGACTGCAAAGCAATCAAACTTTAACAGCCAATTAATCTCTCTAGATGATGTTTGTGTAGCACTTAACCAGTTTCAGTAAATTAGATCCCTGTGGGCTGGGCTGTTACATTGATAGAAATGTTACTGCTAGCTGGAGGCACTCATTTACTAGTTTGTAAGAACAGCAGTATTGAGGAATCATGAGCATATGGAAACAAACTCCCTGCACCTTCGTAAAAGAAATGCTGTTTCCAAAGATTAGGAGATTCTGGGAGTCACCCTGCATGGCGTCTCACTGAACTTAAATAGAAAGTTTGTCAATACTCCTGGACTCAAGAGACTGCTGGAAAATTCCCTGTAAGAAACTGAGGAAATCCATTGGGAGGCAGCTGCAGCTAAAGAAAGATAATGCTATACAGCTCAACCCATTTAAGCAATCTGTTAAAGGAGCAGCCTTGCTTAAAGAAATACTCCTTCCATGCACTCAAGCAAAATACATTTAGAGAAATCTATTTCAAATTAATACCAGATAGAGAAACCAAACTCACTAAAGAATAAACTTCCAGCATATATGGGTGAGATAAAATGCAATAGAAAATTGGTCAAGTCTGTCCGTGAGTTCCCAACTGCAGAATTGTGCAGAGCGCTCAGACCCATGTAATGCTAGTGCTGTAATTACTTGGGGTCCAGTGCTGGGATTGCTGCAGTTGTGTTCCAGGATTCTCAGCAGTTCTCTAATGTGAGTTGCTCTAGGGATTGTGGTGTATTGTGCGTTAACTCATTTGTCCTTTCTGAGACCCATTTGCAGAAACATCCTCAGCCCACCAGCATGTTTAGCTGAGGTACTTCTGTTTCTACCCACACTCCTTGCTTCTGTCTGTTCCAGCCAGTGCCAGGCCATGGATCCAGCACTTTGGAACGAGCTGTTCCCAGTTGCAGGTCTCAGGTGTACCCCAGCAGGACTTATTTTTGTTGTGGGTCTGGCTTCCAAAAAAGAGGAATCTTGGCCAAAATGCATTCTTAAAGCAGGTGTAATACAGCACCTTTACTGAGAACATACTATGTAACTATATTTGATTGTTGGTCAGTGTTGTAGGCTAGAGCATGCAGTAAGTTTAACAGGAACCTTAGTGCCCAGTGGGATGTGCGCTAAGAATGTACAGGTGAAGTTTATTCTGTCTGGAAACTACAGTACCTTGACACTGGGGCTCATGGGTGACTGGTGCCACCTGAGTTGGGGAGGGGGCATGTGCCCCCCCCCGAGCAGCCACTCAGTGACCAGGGTGGGTCCCCTGTGGCCGATCATGCTGACCTGGGGGGTGGGGTAGGTCCCCTGCCATCGATCGTGCCGACTGGGAAGCGTGAGTGGTGCTCCTGGAAGTGCAGGTGGCTATTCATCTGGCGCCCCCACTCCCTGGCCAGCACTCACAGGGGGGACACTGGCGCTTCTGCCTGCCTGCCCCACCCATTGCCTAAGCAGGTAGCACTTCTTGTCAGGGAGTGCACCAGTGCTCTCAGGGGTGCACACATGCACCCCTGTGCACCTCCTACACATCACCACTGCTGGGGCTGTTACGTAACCCGCATTTGCCTTGATATGTAGCTACTCATGGATGCCCACATCTGCTGTAATGTTCTGTGGTTTTCAGTCTGGTAGTATTAATATTAGAAAGATTTCCTTGCATTAGAACAGCTACCTGCAAGTAGAGTAAGCCATGGGTAAATATGCCTCCCCAGTTTTGGTAATTTTCTGTTAATTACGCTTCCTATGGCACCTCACTCTGTTGATACAGGAACATCTAGTGATTATGGCCTGCTCAGGGCCCTTCATTATTGTAACATTTCCTTGGTGACAGACCCAGAGTTGAGAAGTATTTGTATGGATGTGGCCTTAACTGAAGTTTATGCTACCACAGACAGCCTGTCAGTACCTAAGTTAACTTAAGAAGGTGGCAGGATATCATGGCACCATAAGGCCATGCCTGCTGTGACGCATGCTAATGAGTCAGCTCCAATGCATGCTAAATTCATTGCATGCTAATTAGCATGCTCCAGCAGTCTCAGTGTCATGTGTATTCAGTGTCCCTGCACTTCAAAATGGCAGTGGGGGCTCTTTAAAGCTCATCGAATGAGCTTGAGTTAGTGTCCCCGCTGCCATTTTGGAGCATGGGACGCTGATACATGAGACAGTGTGGGTGCTTTAATTAGACCTACTCCAATTCAAGTGCCCTCCCCACTCAACCTGGAGCATGCGTAAAGATGCAGGAGCAGTTAGAGACTAACTGCTAGAGACTAACACAGCTTAACTACCTGCCTCTGAACCTAGGTATACCAAAACAAATTGCAGTCTGTGGATGGGGTGGGCAAACAGGGACATTCCCAAGGGATTTTTTTACTTCATTCAGAAATGAGGATTTATACAAGCCAGACTCTCTGGGGGTGTGCTGGTAATGCTATGACCATCAGTCTGCTAAGTAGAAATGTGCGTTTAATGTTTGCTGATCTGTAATCCTATTTTTTATCGTTATAATAAAAAAAATATTATTTAAAAGGTAGGAAGCATTGCTAGCAGAATCATAGCTCTTTCCCTCCTGGAGGCCCCTTTATATTAGATACTGGTGGAGAAAAGAAAATAGAGCCAAGTGGAGCTTCTCGGTCACATATTCCTGGAGGAAGACATTTCATGGGTATAATATGGTACCTTTTATGTTGTTTGTGTGCTTCCTGCACTGGGGAGACGATATCTGGATCCCACCTTTGCCATTCTATGAGGTTTTCTTACAAGTGCTTATTTTCACTATTTCTCCAAATATAGTTCTCCCTACTGCATTCACACCAGAGGTCAACTACAACACTGGCCAACATCTCTAGGCAACCAGCAGCAAGATTGCTAGGCATCTTCTAGAGTTGTTTGACTGCTGTGGAGAGAATGGAGTAGGCTGTCTGGAGTGAAAGGGTTAAATGCAGACCAGGTGTATGTAGGTTGGCAGGTAACCTTTGGTGCACAGGGGCTGAGGAGGAAGTGGTAGAAGGTCTAGAATGTACAGTCTGGGAATTGTGGGGTGACACTGGAGGACTAGCTAAATATGAGCATAGCTGCATGTTTTAGCTGTGTTCTTGCGGCAAGCAAGCAGGCTAGAGGCTTGCTTTTAATGTAAAATATGGGTCATCTAGCCATGCACAGGTTCAAAAGTCATGTAAGTGTGGACTTAAGTTTTACATGGTGTTTGGGAATGAGTGGCTAAAATGTGGGTAAGAAATGAGGAAAGACTGAAACAATATCCTTCATTACAATTGGCAAACAAAGGCAGAGTCTGAATGGTTGATAATGAGAAACTGTATCTCTTCAGTGGTTTTAGTAACTGTTTAGATGCACAAAGTACATGTTAGACTGAGATCATTTTTGAAAAAAAGATGAGCAGCTTCATGAACTGAACAAAATTATAGTTTCCTAAATGATCTGCTGGAAATAAATGTAGCCAAGGGGCACTTGGCTATAGAAATGAAGTGAAAGAACCAAACTGTAGAGCTCTCTCCAGCTAAGTGAAAGTCTGATGAGGTCATATAACAAAGGCATAATAATTTTAGTTTGGGTTTGTTAGTTATCGTTTCTGCATGTGCTCTGACCAGTGAAAGCATTGCTAATTTTACTTTGCACAGCTGTCCTCTGGAATGTATTTGTACTCTTGTATTGTTGCATCTCCCCCCCCCCCGCCCTCCTTAGTGTGTGTTTTCTGAATCTTTGGGGATAATAAGCAGTTTTGAGGCTGTTGAAATGATCTTCATTCAGTTTCAGTTGAAAGTGGCAACAGTGTGTCTTCCTGCAGTATAATAAAAGGATGTAATTCTAAAGATTATACTGTAGGTCTGCTCAATATGTTCGCTCTACAGTGCAGGCAGACGCATGTGAGATTTTACAGTTTATAATTGGGCAACATTTAAAATGGGGGGGGGGAGTGAGTGGAGTACAGATTCATGAGGTGAGACTTCCTTTTGCTCAAATATTAGATCTCTTCAGGGCATTTTAATGGAGTGGGAAACCGCTGAAAGAAAAGCACATGAAAGTTCATTGTCTCTGAGATCTCCCATTTGGGGAACTGCCAAATAGGAAGCTAATTTCTATTAATAATTGACATGATGGGTAGTTTGTGTGAATCTAAATGGCTCATTTGCCATAGGAAGGGATGAGGCTATCATTTCCTGAAGGGATCAAATGTAGAGTGGAAAGGCCTATAGATGATTGGGAGAAGTTACCCCAAGTTTCAGCACCCTCAGTAACTTAGGAAAGGGGTGAGGAGGAACGAAGCAGAATCCAGAATCTAAAGGGGCACATTGGTGGCTAAAAACTACATAAAGGCTAAAACTAACCCCCCCTTTTTTTTTTAAAAACATAGCTCAGAACCTGACACAGATTCAAGTTTGAGGAACAGACATTGAATAAACCAAAGCCTGAAACTTTTACTGTCTGTCTTCCTTGGAAGCTGATGCACTTTTTTTTCCCTTTTAGCCCCAGACCTTTTTCACTGCCCAGTGAATTAGAATGGCTAAAGGCCCTTGTAGCAGCCTCTTGTAGTACTCTCCAGTAAGGATGGCTGTCCCTGTTTTGACTAACACTGATTAGCATAATTTATATCCACAATGATTTCTTCTGTTACAACAAATTCAGGAGAAGCAGTTGCTTGTTCTGCCAGAAAAGAATTCCATTGCAAACGTGTTGGATGAAACAGTGTTTCCAGTAGTAAAATATTATAGCTGCTTTTGAAAGTGTGAATGAGATGGAGAAAACAGTCACCTGTGGTGTGCAACAAGACTGGGAGCTGAAATGAGACAGGCTGTAAGAGTCATCATGGGAAGTTAAATAATAAAGCTGAATCCTGTTAATCCAAAGAGCTGTGCTGACCTTTTTCTCCCCAAGAATTCATGCACATTCTTATTCTTTTTCTTTATGTCTAGCTGTGCAGGTTTTGTACTATAAATTTTCTCATTAAGTTTTGGGTCAAGTTCCAAAACATCAAACTGAAACTCAGTTGAAACCAGCATTTCACTTGATTTCACACTGGAATTGTTTAATTATTTGCTTCACCTGCTATAAAACCTTCATCCTTTTGCTGACACTGCAAACCAGATGAATATATTTTGATGGTAGTTTCAGTGCAAATATTCTAATTGCTTAGTTCATCCAGAAGCATAAAAAACAGCTAATTTAGATCAATGGCGTTTTAGATAAGGGTATCTGCTGTGATGTATATGGTAAGGTGTTTATGTGGATGTACAGGTATCGAACTGCCACTGAAGCTAAATTTTGCGCTCAGCTGAGTTGACTAATATACTCAAATCCAACCATGGTTTGTGACGCCCAACTTGGTTAGAACTCAGTAAGTGCAGCAACTAAAGAGAACGGTTTGCCTTTGCCAATGTTGATGTATGTTTGACTTCCTATACCTAGTTCAAACCCAAGCCTGTCTTTGAAGAATTTTGTCTCAGGCTGGCCAGGTTTTCCCAGAATGCCTTGGGACAAATAAAGCAGCATAGGTGTTATAGATGTATGTAACGACCAGTCATGATGGTGGAAACCTTTCAATGTAGATGTAGTGAGTCATATTACTTGGCAACCAGTTAATGTAACTGTGCTATGAACTGGGTACAAAGTCTTGGTTATAGTTGTAGTTTGGATGGGCCCCACTGACAGTTGGAGAGAGAAGGATGGAGCACCCCAGGGTGCTGGTGAGCAGAGTTGTCCTTTTCAGTAAACATGTTGGAGCAGAATCTGACCAAACTTCTTAATTTAAGCCTCAAAGAAGGTGACATTTACATCGAGTTCCTGGGACATTTCCTCCAGCACTGCATGGCAATAGACAGCCACTGGTGGAACATGGATTGCAGTGCTCCAGACTCAGCATACTCGTAAGCCTGGCTGTGAACTGGGTTGTCTGAAAACAACGAACATGTGTCCTGACCTGAAACTGCTGCTTAAGCTGTGTTGGGGAGAGAGTTTACTAGGTTAAAGATATTTTTTTGGAAGGTGAAGAATTCTTTTTGTCCTTTCAGAGATTCACAGAAGTTTAGAGCTGGAAGGGACCTTGTGAGATCATCAGGTCCAGCCCCCCTGCTCTAGACAGGAAAGACTGCTGGTGTCAAATAAGCCCAGCAAGGTGTACATCTGGTCTCCTTTTGAAGATCTCCAGGGCAGGTGTCTGCATGACCCCTGCTGGAAGTCTATTCCAGAGTCTGGTCACATGAACCGTAAAGAAGTTGTTTTCCTTGTATTGAGTCTGAAACCTTCTTTTAGGAGTTTATGACCATGGCTTCTGGTTTTCCCCTGTGGCACTTTTTGGTGAATAGCTGTTTGCCTAGCCCCTGATGTTCTCCCCTGATATATTTGTAAGCTGCTTTTCTCATCCTCCCTCCCCAGCATACAGGATCTGTGTAAGGAAAGCTTTCTTGAATGACAACCTCGTATTGTAGATGCCTGGAAAAAGCCCAGATTCAATACATTAGGCATATGTGAATAGGTGGCAGTATTCTCTGTCCCTGGGAGGCAGCTCTGCTCTATAGGGCGTGCACTGGAAGAGAAGGCAGGTGGCTGTACTGTACAGCCTCCACCTACAGATACTGTGTAATCTTTAAGGGAACTTTAAATTCCACCCACAGATCTGTGGGAGCCTCTTGGCAGAAAGCAGCTGAATAGGTTGGTTTTGGTCCTATCCACAAGCTGAAACAGTGAATTCAGCTAGTATGCTTCATACCTAATGGAACGACCACTGTAGGCCAGAACTTGAATTCTGCCAGTAGAACTTGGGCACCAAACCAGGCTCTGTGTAGGAGTATGAATGACATTTTCAGCATTGAGGAAGGCTTTAATGTGCTTCCTGCTCAGTTCTAGAATTGGGTGGCAATGTGGTCTAAAGATGTCTCCCATTTTTCTTTTATGTGCTTAACAGGCAACATTTTCTGTAGAATGTTAAGAGAGATTCCTATTTATCTAGTTGTTTCTCATAGTCTACATTAACTAGCATGCCTCTAGCTATAGCTAGAGTGGTGTAAAAGGAAACACTGACATAATTACCATGTACTGTAAACAAATATGTATGCTCTCTTCTCCCCATCAAAGGCTGGGGAGGGGGCATGGGGGGGGGAGAAGGCTCTTGTGTTAAGAACTGTTAGTTTAGGTTGTGCCATTATTTTCACTGTATTGCATATCTGGGTTACTGAAGACGTATATTCTCAAAGCCTTATAAAAAGAAGAGTAAAAATTATTATGCACAATACATGTTCACTCCTTAGTTTAACTTAATCTATTTCTGCTACTACCGTATTCATAAAAAAAGTAACTTCACTGTGTTTTGGGGTTTTTTAAATCTCCTGTAAGAGAGGTGGTGATATTTTAAACTCTGGATATTATAGTCTAAGGACTTCATTAGGTCTCTCTGGAAATGTAAGACCTAATGACAATAGACTGGACAAGGCTGTAACTCATCAAGATAGCACAACTGAATTTGGACTGCACATTAATGCTTTCTCACTTTACATAATATCTAACCAGCCCTATGCTACAAGCTGGTGTTATGATTAGCCTTGCTGTTTTGTATTAGTGAATACTGGTCACATAGGGAAAAGTATGTGTTTGTGTATAGGGTACTTGTAATCTATATCCAGCTGTAAGAGATACCATTTTGTCTACAGCCGTCTGTAGCTTCACTACTTCTGAGCATATAGCATCACAACTCACTACACACTAGAATTCTGTACATGTTAGATTTTTCAACCCATCTTTAAAAATATTCATTCTTGTTTTATCATGTTCTTGTTCTTGGAGTGGCTGTACGTTAACACTAGACAGCCTAATGTAAGAGCCATCCTCCCACTTGCCCATGGCTTTCTTTGAAATATCGTCTTTGTGAAACTAAGTTAAAAAACCACATAGCAAAAAGATGTGCCAAGAGCTGGAGGTAGAGACTGACTCATTCTGAATATGTTTCAACAGTATATGGTAGGAAACTGGAAGTAGGTGCATATGTGTGGGGTAAATTGTTGGGAGGCCTCTCGAGAGAGAGTATGCACTAGCAAATGTACATGTACAAGACTTGGGAGGAGAAGTTGAAGTTTGAGAACAACCACATCCCCGCATCAGTGAACTTTCCTGGACTAGGACCTTCTGACTGCATGTTTGCTTTTTGATGGGTGCTTGATTTGGCTCTCATGAGAGAATACTTGAAGGATCCATGGGACATACAGATACCTGATACTAATTATGAAAATAAAGTGAAAGCAGAAATAGTAATGTAATCAGTCTCCAAGTAAGATTATGATGAGGTTCATTATAGTATCCAGTTATAGGGAAATTAAAAAAAATCACTTTTTGGAAACTTAATTTACCTCTTTATTTTAAAAAAATGTCAATACAACAGAAAGTTGTAGGACATGATATCATGTAGTCCAGCATAAACTAGTAACAAACCTCCTGAAGCTAATGGAATTCTGCATTTGTAAGTATGTGTAAAAATCATGGGCTACATTAAAAAGGCAACATGAATGTGGCTAATTAAGGATTTTTTTTATTCTATGCTCTGTGCAAATGGTTATTAACCAAATGATACTTCGTGGTATGCAGATCTCAAATAAGACAGAAGCCAGGATATAAATGCACCTTATAGACTAACTCAGGTGTGTTCAACCTTTTGTCTGGCAAGCTGGATTGACAGTGCCCATGTGTCCATGGTCCAGATCCAGCTGGTGTTCCTGATCCTATACCCAGGTGAGCACCATCTGGCTGTGCAGAGTGGGGTGGGAACAGGCCAGCCCCAAAGCTGTAGGGGAGAGGAGTTTGACCTGGCCCTTCAGAATAGGACGGGGTTGTGGCCAGGCCCCAGCCCAGCCCTGTGGGGAGGGAAGGGGGCATGGTCCACCTTAATCCAGAAGTTGAGGGGGGCACGGCCCAGCCCCATGGGGGAAAGGGTCGTAGCTTGGCTCCGACTGGCTGCCCAGGTATTGGGGTTTGGGCATTTAACAGAGGGTGGGGTGCCTGTATTAATGGCCACCATTCCCTTGCTGCCAAATTCCCAGACCTGTGGGGAGGCCCGTGGGCCAGATGTGATGGCTCTGTGGACTGCATTTGGCTCATGGACCAGAAGTTGAGCTGCCCTGGACTAACTAATATCTACTCTGCCTTCTGCATGATTTCCAACTAACACTACTAACTACTTCTCTTTGATCTCAGTTAAACCAAAACTAATTTCATTTGAAAATAAGGAAGATAGTGGCTGCATCCAAATTAGCTGCTTTACTGCAGAACTGACCAAGTACCTCTGCAGTAAAACGTCACTGTCTACAAGTGTGCTGTTGTTAGACCACAGTAAACTAATTAACTCAATAGGATAGTACTGCCCAACACAAGTACTGTCTTACAGCAGAGTAGTTACATGCAGTGAAATGCATGTCTAGACAGTGATGGGGCACAAGAGTGCTATAGTGTGGAGGCTGCCTGCTGATTAACCCCACACTGTAGCACCCTCGTACCTGATCCAGCTCCTTTGCAGCATGTTGAACTTGGGGAGGAGGTGGAGGGGTGGGACTCCAGACTGGCAAGCTGATCCCCTCTGCCAGCCAGGGCTGCACCACCCCTGCTCAATGTGCTGCAGTCCTAGGCACCTGTGTAAATGCTGTGCCTGGGAGCAGTAAATTCCAACACAAACTGTGCTGGTGTTTGTTGTGTTGCATTAATATCCCATGTAGACATGCCCAGTATGAGCAATAAATTTATCAGGATTTGAAGAAGTGACCAGCGTTTCTTATTTATTTTGGAATTTTCAATTAACGTTATCAACTGAAGACATTTTTAAAGAGGCGTTTTTTGTAATTGAATGCCCTTCCTTTGAAAATCATATCCTTTAAGATCTGTCAAGCTGGGCAGCCAAAAACATGGAGGATCCTCTCTGAATGCTACTTATTAGCCTTAATATAGCCTTATATTTTTCTTGCATATTTTATTTATAGGAGCTAGATTACTGTAGGATCTTGTCTGTTGGGGAGATCCTGAATTACTTTACTTGTGTAAGGGTGTATTTGGTAGCTGTGTTGGTCTGAGACAAAAAGAAATGCAAAACTCTCTAAGTCTTGGTTCACATATGATACCTTTTATTAGATCAGCTAAGAAATTGCAAAAAAAAAAAACTTTCTTTGAAAGCTTTTGGGCACATGCACCCTTCTTCAGGCTAAGGACAAATCCAAGATTGTAAAAATCCTTTTAGGTAGCCTTTACTTGTGCAAAACTCCCAAGAATACCTTTTGCAAGGGCCATGGGTGTCTATTCACATGCTCACCAGAGAATCTATGAGATTTGGACATAGGCAACACAGGCAGCTATCGAGGCTATCCTACTCAAGGGGAAAGCTATTTTGGAGTAATGCTTCCCTGGATTAAATTAATTAAATACAAAGATGAATCTTGCTCCAGATAGTGAACTCTGCACCTCTTGCTATGAACTCCAGAGTCCTTTAATCTTTCACATCTGCTATAGTTACACCTACTTCAAAGTAGTGCTGCAGGCAGTGGAAAGGATTCTGGCATTCATTTGGGAATAGAGCTGGGACACTAAATCCCATCATCACTTAGAGGATCAACCTGCTTGGGGATAGCCCTGCATGTGCACTTCAGACAGCAGTGAAATCCCATAGACGTTTAGCTGTGTCCACACTAGAGCAGATGTTTTCCCCTGGGGACAAGAAGACACAGCATACCTTGTGCCGCTGCTACTTGTCCCCAGGGACCACCCGTGCCATGAGCAGCACTACACAATTGTTCAGGGCTGGAAGGGACACATAAATGCAAGGAAGTAAAAGAGTGAGGAGAGCTGGATTTGGTGCTGAATAAATGTCATGTTCTCTGGTGGGTTTAAAAACAGTTATAAGAACGCCAGCAAGTCTAATACTATAAATGGCTCTGCCAATCTGTACAGGCTAGTGGTAGTGGAATATAGTGAAGGACTTGTGAGTGGAGCACCACAGAAAAGGGCTTGGAGGAGAGAATAGGGCTAGGCTGGAAATAAATTACAGGCCTCCAGAAGCTGAAACAAAATGAAGAGGATTTTAATTGTTATATAACAAAAACGTGGTAAGCTTGTTTTTTGAGCAAAAACTACCCTGCTCTGATCTCAGATTGCACATCACTTTTCAGGTAAGATGATTTAGACTTAACCTGGTTTGAAATCCTGCCTCAACAATTTGCTGGAGTTATTTGAGGGTGTCAACAAGCACGTGGGCAAGGAGGATTCAGTTGACTTAATATATTTGGACTTCCAAAAAGCTTTCGATCAGGTACCTCCTCAAAGGCTTTTTAAAAAGCTGTGTTGCTATGGGATTAGATGGAAGGTTCTTTCATCAACAGAGACCTGGTTAAAAGACAAAGAGTACGGCTAAATGATCACTTTTCATGATGGAGGGAGATCAAAAGTAGAGTTCTGTAGGGATCTGTGCTGGGCCCAGTTCTGTTCACCGTTTTCATTGACGAAATGGGGGTGTACAGTAAAATCACCAGATTTGCAGATGGTACCAAATTATTCTGGGTAGTCAAGTCCCAAGATGGCAGAGAGGAGCTGCAGAAAAATCTCACCAAACTAAGCGAGTGGACAAAAAAATGGCAGATGAACTTCATTGTTGACAAATGCAAGGTAACGCACCAGGAAAAAATAACCTCAATTATACGTACATACTGTTGGGTTCTGAACTGGCTATTATGACTCAGGAAAGACACCTTGGAGTCATTTTAGGCAGTTTTTTTTAAACATCAGGTCAATGTGCAATGGCAGTCAAAAAAAAAAAATCAGTAAAATGTTGGGCATCATTTAAAAAGTGAAAAGAGAACTAAACGGAGAACATCAACACGCCACTATACAAATCCATAATGTGCCCACATCTTGAGTACTGTGTTCAGTTCTGGTTCCCACATCTCAAAGAGGATGTAATAGAAGTAGAAAGGGTACAGAGAAGGGCAACCAAAATGATCAAGAGCACGGAGCAGTTGCCACACTAGGAGAGACTAAAAAGGCTAGAACTTCTCAGGTTGGAAAGGAGAAGCTTGAAGCAGATATGATAAAGGCCTATTAAATCATGAAGGGTGTGGACCATGTGAACATGGGAACTGTGATTCACCAACTCCCAAAACGCTAGAACTAGAGGGAACCCGATGAAATTGGTAGAAGACGAATTTAAAATTAAGAAGTGAAAGTACTTTTTTAATGCAATGCATAACTAACTTGTGGAATTCATTACCACAGTGGGTGGTAGATGCAGATAGTGTAGCCAGGTTGAAAAAGGGACTAGATACATTCCTGGATGATGGATCTCTTAATAGCTGTTGAACAGAACAGTTGGAGATGTTTCTTCTGGCATCTCTAAACCAGTGATAGTGGAAGCCAGATAACTTAATAGGGGACAGACTACTCTAGATCCATCTGCTTCAATTTTTTCCCTTTAGCATCCACTTCTGCCACTGACTGAGAGAGGATACAGAACTAGATGGACCATTGGTCTGACCCAGTATGGCCCTTTTTATGTTCTTAGTTTGCTGAAAGTGAAGGAGGATTAGCACTTAGCTTTCTGGGATCAATCATATTATGGTGTCCCTGGCAAACCTCCCCAAATGTGCTATGAGATTCGTAATGAAAATCTATCGTTTCTTCTGTTTGAAGCCCTCAGTATGTTTGTGCTGTGCAGTAAAGCTAGGTAATTCACAGAGCCTTTGGTGTTGATTGTATTAGCTTATCTTTTGTGGGGAAGGAATGCTTAGAACGTGGGATGGTAGCTGCTTACACTGGTTATTCCTTAAAGGTATGCAGAGTCCCTTTGACTTACAAAATGATGCACACCCCATTACATCTTGTTGAAGGAATTTAATTGAGGATGAAACATCAAGGTTTTATGGAAGTTAGATAACATTAATCTTATCACCCTATATTTTAAAGGCCATATTAGGAGCATTGTACACTTAAGCCTCAAAAGAATTGGGCATTATATGTATTTCAAGATGCTGTTGTTGTAAAGAATTACAATCATTAGAGTATTAGAAGTGACTAAACTGCTCCTAAAAGCGTCAAGTAAAATTCAAATGTGCCACAGCAGGACGCACTTAGATTATGGATTCACATTGCGCTGGAGCTGAGACTGAAACAAAACCTGTATTTCAAATACTTCCCAACTTAGAGCAAACTTTGCCCTGCTTCTGGCTTAGAGTTAACCCATTCTTTCCCTTTAACTTCCTTCTCTGCACCTCTCTACTGAACTGCAATAGCAGAGGCTGGACCAGTGTAGGTGTGTGCGCATATTTTAAAATAGTGGTATGTTAATTTAGGAAATCCATTTTTTTTCATTCCTCCTACTACCAGTTTTGCATGTCTACACTCATATATATTTGTATGTTGAAATCAGTAGAGAATGATATTTCAAAGTTATGGCTTGAGGGGAGGTGTGGCGTCTCCTCAGGGTTACACTGCAATATGATTCTAATTTGGAAAAAAATTAAATATTAAAATAGTTTCCACCAAAAATATAACTCAATTTTTAATTGCTGTTGGAAAGGAAGGAAATAACTACAGATCAAAGGGCAGTCTAATAGACCTGATCTTGGTTTATGCTTCCTTTTGTTATGAAAGATCAAAGGACACTCAAAGCTGAGACCCTCTTGGATTTTGCATGTTTAATGAAATGTTATTTTGGCTTTGGAATTGGAACCAGAGAATTTCCTTAAGGCAGTATGCCTTAAGGACTGAGAATGAAAATGATACCTCCAGAATAGGAAGGTATTATGCAGGTCCTGTTGATAATTATTCATTTCGAATGTGTTTAGAGTAGTCTAACAAAATATCATCTATCCATGGTCTACTGGTTCTCTTATATCAGGTAGATATATGTGGTTATCAGGGGATGAAAGCAGAAAAAGAGGCTTGTAAATAATCCAACGCTTGATGTAAGTAATCTGCATAATTTTCCTCGATAGAGATTCTTAACTCCACAGGCAATTTCCCACTACGTTAATGTAAGAGAGAAATTAGTGTGCAGGCAATGCCCAAGAATCAAGACACTGCCTATTTCATGCTGACATCAGTTAATTCATGTATATTACTAGACATGACATCATTCAGAAGGAACATGTATCCCAGCTATTAAATACTACTGAATAGGATACAACCTTACCTGTCTAGACAGGAATAGATTATATTGATCATGCATGCATGTGACTGAAGTTCAGGTTGTGGTATTGACCCTAGCTCGCTCTTTGTGTGTGCGTCATATGTTTGCAAAACACTATGTTAATGCAACATTACTGTTGAGTTGTTAATCACATGGGAAAGGGAGATTCCACAGCTATGATTTACTTCACAACCTTAATTTGGCTCTTTAACCGTATGTACTACAATGGTATTTTTATTACATGGTCATAAAAGCCATGTGGGTAAATGCTGTGCTCGGCACTATAGATACATTTCAGGATATGGGAGAAAAATGTGTTTTAAATTAAATCACAAGCATGTAGGTGCTTTTCTTTTTATTCTGAACCAAGTTTCAACATTGAAAATTCTCAGGCACATGGAGTTTGTTTTTTTTAATAATTGCATATGGAAAACTAGTCTTGTGGCAAACAAAGATGCAATTTCTTTGTGCGGTGCCATTTCCTAAATACTTGTTCATTTTGCACAAAACTGTAGGTGGTGAAGGAGAAAAGTAGCCTGGGATATTTGGTAGGCCAGATGTCCACCAGAAAACCATGTAAATACTGTCTTTCAGTATTGCTGATATCTTGGGTTTTTTATTTAAATTTTTCCGTGTGCTGCGTTTTGTTAAGCAAATTTGTTGTTCTTTTCCAAATGTGCAAACACTGTCAGATATTCTGGCTGTGAACTAGAGAATTGGAAAAGGCCAGGAAATATGAATGTTATAAATAATCACAGCCTATGTTATTTTTAATAGACAGTAAATATAGATAAAGCAATGAAAGCATCCTAAACCAGGACATGTTTATAGTTGGGAATGGTTAACCACGCACAGAAAGAAGTATCCTGTGTTACTACTTCTGTTCTGCCAGCGATATACTTATATATAGTTTATGCTCACCTGTCTGGAGAGTCTTCCGAGGAGCAGCAAGTAGGGTTTTTTATATGACCTGTGGGAAGGGGAGAGGATGTAGGGGAACACAAGCCTGGGAAGTACATACAGGAAATGTAGGCTTCTGACTGAAACACAATTCTGGGAGGTTGGATATTGAGGTCTGCTCTTTCCAGTGTAACTAGAGGCTTTAAGCAGAATGGCTTTGGTGGTGCTCTGTTTCTACATATGTCTGTCTCTCCTCCTACGGCTGTTGTTCTAAATCAATTGTAGGAAGTAAAAGGGCAAAGACCAATGGTTTAGCACAATATGGGTAGTAGGAGCCAAATCTTTTGCATATGGTACTTCGGCTGTTTCTGTGATTGCCCTGCATTACTTATTACCTTATAAATGGTTTTTGCCTGCCTTTTTAATTTTGTTTTATGTCTTCCTCCCTCCCTCTCTGTCCATATTTGGCACTGATCTCATTTTTTATGGGTCCCATATGCAGGCTTAATAAGTGATTGTCTGGGAAGTATAGCTGAATAGTGAGGCTGAATCCTTTACTGGGCTAAATTGGTATACCTATTTGTATGCTGATTTACACCAGTTGAGGGTCTGGTCTGAATTCCCTAGATGCACAATGTAAGGATTTAATTTCATTTTGTCATGAACAGCTACTTCAAGAGACCAAGATAACCTCACCATTTCCATTTTTTTGACATGCTGTCTTTATTCTTTGTTGTGTCTCTGAAGTCTGATATCCCCACACTGACAATCATAGACTAATAGTTGAAACACTCTGTTTCCTTTTCAAAGAGAATAAACTAAGGAAAGCCACCAGAGAGGCTGCTTAATGGTCTTGGCGAACATACCAGAACTTTGTAATGCACATCACATATTTGAGTTAGGAGAGAAAGCTACCATTTCTTTTGCTGTTGCTGCTGGTATTTCTAGAATAGTGATCATAGTGCCCATTAAACCATTTCCTTAAGAATAACAGGCACAGCACAACTGGTAGGAAGAAAGAAGTGTTTGGTAGTTGTGCCTGACTAGGCACAAGAGCTATCATGTAAAATGAGGAGTTTTTGGATTATCACAATATAAAGAATGTTATCTGTTCTTGCTTCTTGTTCCAACTCTTAATGAACCATTAAGAGCTACACCATTGTACAGCTCTAGCAGTGAGTTGGAAGGGGATGTCTTTTATAGCAAGTCACAGCATAGATCTGTACATCTAAGAAGGCAGTGTGTTATACGGCATACACCAACACAGACGGCAGTAATCTCATTTCAAGGTTCGTTCGTAGATTGACCAGCAGAAGTTCTTTGCGTTATGATGGAACACTGAACGTTTTTTAAGTTAGGATTTGCTTCTCCAGTGGCAGAGATCTCAAGAAAACTCTTACAAGTCTTGCTTCTCTTCATTTTACCTTTTTTACACTTAAGTTAAAAAAATGAGTGTGAAATCCTGGTCATAGAAGAGTCAATGGCAAAAGTCCCACTAGTTTCAGTAGAGGCAGCATTTTCTGCAAGATGATTTTTTTTTTCTTTCTTCTCAGCTGCCTCACTTATCATTGCTGCTTCTTTCTCCTGGTATCACTGCTAAATAATTTTAAGTAGTGTTTGATGCATTATATGCCATTCAGTGGGTTTGGTAGGGAACAACAGTGTTACTGAAAACCAAATGTCTGATTCATAATTTTTTATGTATTGGTTTTTGAGTATTCACTTTCCAGTACTAGTGTTTGGGCAGGTGAAGTAGGCTATCTTGTACATAATCTGTCATTACAGAAATGTGCTATTAACTTCAGAAACTAATTAAATAAGGGAAACAGCGAAATAAATGTAACTTCATGTACTGCGTTGACCACAGCCAGTTTCTGTGCTTTCATTGCTCATGTTTTCCTTTCAATCTTTTTTTTTTGGCTGCTGTTGTATAGTGGGTAGTATACAGATAGCAGGGGAGACTATGAAACCAACTGTGCAAAAAGTACAATGAAAAAAATCAAGATTAATTTTTTCTAAGATCTTTTACTACTAAAGAATTTAATTTTGTAAATATAAGTACATCGAATTTTAGATGTGGCCCAAGTGCTGTGAACCTTTAATTTACTTTTCTTCTTATTCAAGTAAGAGTCAAACCAAGTAGCCTTGGAACATATCAAGTGATTGCTAGAGTTGAAAGATATTTTTCCTGTGTTGACAGTAGGGGCCAGACTCAAGGGCTCAGCACCAACAAGTGGGGCCAGGGTTTCAAGAGAGGAGCCTCAACAGATAGGAGTGCTAAGTAAAGGACAGAGGTGCAAAAATGCCCAGCATTCAACAGCTCCTACTGTGACCCTTGAGACTCTGTTTGAGCACCTTATTTGTAGAGAATTAGAGTAATGGACTATTTACTGTTTTTTCTAAAGTCTGCTAAAGTGTATACATGAACCTGAAGGGCCAAATTTCACCTAGCTTCCAGTTGGTCTCTGTTTTTCCAGGTGATTGCATCCATAAAAGTATAAACTTTTTTTTCACTCTCCCCCAACATCTGTACACTCAACCAAGTAGTTGGTCATTCAGAGGGTTGTTTATACAAGCAAAATGAGGTTGGGATAATGTGTGCTCTTTGGGAAAAATCAATGTCATGTGCAAAGCTGGGCATGCAAAACTGGAGGTCAGGGCAGGTGACCTACCATACTAAGGCTTGCTCTATGTTGTGCATTCTTTACACCTAATATATTTTTCAGGCTGGAGGCACACGTGGGAGTAGCTCACGCTGTTAACTTACCCATATTTTAATATTTATTCCCACTTGCATACTCCAAACGCCATGGAATTAAAATGAGGAACAAGCCAGCCTGGTCAAGTTGGTGCATTCAGATTGTATGCAACTCTAAATTGATAAATTGTTCCAATGAACCTTATTGTAAAATACTGTACCTACTGATTTCTCCATGCTGGACTGTATTTCTATTAGGAAATCACTTTAACGATTCAATTCGGAACACAATGCCTGGTGTGCAATGAATTTGAAATCATTTAACATATCTGATTGTTAACTGAACTAGCCTGTCAGCATATCAGCTGCCATCTGTCCATTTATTGACAGCCTTGTCAGGGAGGGAGAAAAAAAAAGGCTTGACAGAGTTGGCAGCAGTCCAGGTTGCCTTAGGTCTGCTTTCTAGTGTTTCTGTAACAGATGTTGTGCCACATGCCCAAAGCTTGCTGCCTGTAAACCTTCGTGTGCTCAGATTGTTAGAGTTGGGGGTGTCTGACCATTCGCTAGGGCAGGATTTGTGCTTTTGATGTCCCTCCTCAGGTGTGTCTTATTGTAATTATAAGATGACATAAGGGCCTTAGGCAAAGCCTGTTGACATCAGGGGCAGTTTTTTCACTGATGGCACTGGACTCTGGATAGGATCCTAAATGTGCCAGTTAGATGAACAAAATAGCAGTGTTGTATTCAGTTCACTCGCTTAAAAATGTATGCTTAGAATTTAAAATGCAAAATGATAAAATGGATTATGAGAGTTACACCGAGCATTTGGAAATACTGTAGCCATTGCTTAGGCAGAGCTCTTAGAAATTGTTTACACACACATACACACACACTCAAGCAAACAAATGAGCTAGAAATTATGGTGGTATTTTCCCTTCTATTATCTTGCCTTCCAAAGTGGGTCAGTTCATCCTAAATTAATGTAAATCAGCCAAGGTGATATGAAGCTTCATCAAACAGTGATTTCCCCCCCCCCCCAATTTCATGATTAAAATTCAGTGGCTTTTGCTTTGCTCCTTCTGTCAAGCTCTGTGGTTGTCAGCAGAGAAGCAGGAGGGAATTATCATCTTCCTGCAGCAACTCCTGCTGCTTTTGATAGGAAAGAGTTCTTATTTTAATAAAAAGGAAGGAAAAAATAGGTCAATTAAGCAATGCAACATGTAACATCATGTGTCTCCAGACAGCCCATTCTACATATGCTTTTCATTTCAAGAGCTTTGCCATACAAAATTGATATTGGGGTTATCTTATGGTAGGTTTTTTAATTGACATTTCCCCATCCTATGTTGTATTACCACATGATCATTTTATGGTATACTGTTTGACTGCATGATTTCTTGGGGGATGAAAAATGGTTTGACTGTGTGTCTGTTCAGCCATAAAAGAAACTGCCCAGTTATTTGATGCTGATATATAGTACAACAGGTGACCTATTTTGTGTGCTTATTAGGCTTGGAGAACTATACAGATTTCAGGGTTTCATTTGTCATCCTTTAATGACAAGTTCGTAGCTTGTTCCTTTCAACACGTTTCTCAGAATGAAGTTACTATGTTTGTTTCTCTGAGCCAAGAGAATATTTTTTCCTTATAAAATTATTTTTTTCACACGGCTTGAAAGTAGTAGTAGTAGTAATAATAATAACAATAATAATGGTATGGCACAAAATTGTGGTGATCAGTCTTTTCTGCTTCTATGTTTGTCAGGGAAGTGCATGATGGGTTCCAGGAAAAATATCACTATGTTATAGAAATGATATATTTATGTGCACTCAGTATTTTTGAGGAGGCCTTAAATTTTGTCTAGTAATAGAAGTGAAAAGCTGGACTATGAATTGATATGATCCCAAGCTAAGGAATCTTACTTGTTCATGCTCTCTTTGCAGACCTCTGAAACGTAGCAACAAATGTCATTCTCTTTCCAGATGAGCTATTGTTAAATGTTAAAAAGACTGGTATACAGTAGAAGTTTAATGCTTAAAATGATCTGGAAGACTGCAGTTGTCCCAGCTGATGATGTATAATTTTGAATAGTAAAAAGGTAAGCACTATAAAATATTTCTTAAATAATCAAAATTCTAGCAACACAATTGAAACACAGAATTCAGTTTACAATTCCAAAAATGCATGCTTAGCAAATGTACATGCTAGGGTTTACTGAATGTTTGACTGAACAAGGTAGCACACATTTTGAAATGATAACCAAAAATGCAGTGTGGTTATTTATAGCAATAAAAATGTGTAAGTGCTTTCCTCATGACAGGGTGCGATATTAATAAACACCAGAACAAAAAATGTATGTTGGCGCTTGATGGAAAGCGGGCAGATTAGAAATCATTGAGCCAAGAATATGTACTGCATCTAACCACCTTGTCTGATATGGCAACACAAAACACTGTAACTTATTATTTTTAATTAGAATGAAAAATAAGATGCAGCTCTAAGCATGTAATCTCATTTTTAGTACACTAGGTAAACAATAAGTTATTTAAAAGCCTCTGATTGCTATAATCATACACAATATATAGAGAGAGACATCACAGTTATACAGTGTCTTTGGTCCTTACCTTTTTAGTCAAGAAGCAGATGTTGACAGTTCTGGTGCCTAACTGCTTTTGCCAGTGCTTCAAGATGCAATGCTACACTCTGCATGCTGGATGTGCATTGATTATAGACATTGAGCCACGTTTAATCAGTCTGTGTTCAAGTAGTTTGGCAGGTAAAAAAGAAATATTTAGTAGTTGCAAATTCACTGAGGCTATGCAGGAGCATTATCTTCCATTTATTCTTATAATCCTAAAGTCCGACTCTCTCTCCCTCTCTCACTCTCTCTCTCTCCATTGCTTAGCAACACTCATGGATGAATTTACTTGAAGAAGAATTTACTTCCTCACAGATGCAACTCCAGTAATATTTGCAGGCTCAGTGGGTTCTAAGATGCAAAAATCAACCTTTTTACTCTGACATTAGCCTTCTTCATTAAATAGTATTTCTCTCTTCCCCCACACCCAGGTCATACTTCAGTTTTTCACATTATGGTTTCAATCTAGCCAAGTACAATGGGGATGGAGTGGGCGGGAGGTTCCAAGTAAAGCAGGAATTATGGAGAGTCTTCATATAGCGTGTGCACCAATGCTGCTAGTTTGATGTGGAAGCAGTCACCAGTGCAGACGGGTTCCAGAGAAGAACCCTCTTTTTCTTTCTACTAAGCTTTTTGGTAAAACCAAAGATGGAAAAAGACCATTAAGGCTACACCCCCGCCAGTATTTACCCATCGAAATGGTGTGACTGACAGTGTATTACAATCCAGTGAATGAACACTGGAAATGGGAAGAAGCTGCGGTAACTAACTGCTGCCTGCACTGTCTGTACAGGCTGGGGTATAAGCATAAGCTGGCACTTCCTGGAAACACCTGTTTTGCCAGGCTAGACTTGCGTTTGGGTCCAGTCCCGTCTGTGGAGGGTGATCTCTTTTATCCTCTCTCTTCCACCTCTTTCTAGCCTGTTCTAGTTCCAGTTCACGGCACTTTTAATTCTTTGTTGCTTAGGTCTGGTTTTTGCGATGTCACAGAGGATATTGATGCAAGTCTTTTTAATGTCTGTGATTTGAAAGACTGAAGCCATCACAGACAAAGTAGAGTTTTTGTTGAAACGTGATTGCTGGGTGTGGAGTGAGAACAGTATGGTTCTCTATATGAGAAAGCAATTTAAGCGCTCATGATATACTGCTGCAAGAGTGAACTGCTCTAAAGATAAAAATAACTGAATTGCTGTTCCAGTGAGTACTTCAGCTCACTTCGTTCTGAAACGAGATCCCCCAGGCAGAGCAGAAGATTCAGGGCGCCCCCCAGTTAGAACCATTTCACTCTGAGACTTGACCTTGAAACCTTAATTTATCAATATATTTTTGAGGCTGACTGAGCTGGGCTTTGTACTTGGAGCAGAAATGCGACGTGGGGAAGCCCTGTCCTTTGAAAGGGATGGGAAGCTTGCTCGAGTGTACTCTCAGCTGTAAGGGGCACCTTTAAGAAAAGGCAAAAAGTATGAAATTGCAACAGCACGTGTTGTGGGCTTGTCATAAAGTTATTCGATCCTGGGAGAAGGCAGAAGAAGAATTTCTTGAGGTTATCCAGCAGTTTCATAATTGATTTCATCCTCTCATATGCTCATGTCACAGCTCTTTGGATAGATACAAAATGACATCATAGCATGTGGCATTGGCTATTGGTAGGATTTTCGCTGTGGATCACTGATGGTAGGACACTGTCCTTTTGAAGGAAGAATGAATGAACAAGGCCCTGGATACTTGTCTTCTCTGAGCAACATTACATCTAAGAAAAGATGGTGTCCTAAAGGTATTCTAAAATGGGGACTGTACAGATTTATTACATTTAATTATGGTTACTCACTTGCTACCTTCTCTGTGCCCTAATACCGTTCAACTGTTATGTTCCTTCTCTCCATAGAATTTATGCTTTTGTGATTAATGATGAAGGGAATAAGGTGTGGTGCGGCTACTGTTTCTATTTTGTTTTTAATGGATGTTACTCTGAAGGCCAAATAAATAAAATACTTAAAACAGAGGAAAGGTAGAAGAAAGTTTGACTGAGGAAGTAACAAGTCATGAAATTCGAGCTAGATCACTCTTTTTGTGGCAGAAGGCTAAATAAGAGTTATTTCTATTGCAGCCACCTTCAGAGTAAAATTAAAAATCTGATATAGATCCCTCTCTTTTATACCAGTATAAGTCCAGAGTTATATCTGATCATGCTGTTGGGAGACCAGAATCATCAAGGAGGCTTGAAATTGGTGATAGATTATGTCCTAACTGGCTATCATAGATGTGTAGCTTATAAACTGTTTGCTGCTTTTTTGGTACCTTGTCACTTTTCAACCTTCTTGACAGCTGCTGATGAGTCTGACATTTTTGCAGTGATTAGCAAAGGAGAGTGCTCCTTGTCTGAGTATATATTTGTCAACATGGCATCCCTTGCAGTGACAATTTGATGAAAGCTGATAGTCATAGTCATCCCCTGGTTTATCATAGCCCTTGTGCTATCATAAACATTTTTACGGCAGCACAAAAGCCAAGCAAGCAGATGTCCATACCCCTTGTCATGACGTAATTACCCAAAATTGTGGCTATGATATAGACGGTATTAATTTGTGCAGCTTTATCGTGGCAGACATCTGTAGGTTTATGACGGGAAAGCAAGGTCAGTCCAGAGCTGTCTGTGTTCTCCAGCTGCCCCAGACAGGCATTTCCCATGCAGGATCAGGCTTCTCATGTCCTAGGAGCTCCTGCCTGGCCTTCCTCTCTGACAGAGACATGCCCCAGGCAATCTCTGAGGCATGTCTCTGTAAGTAAGGATCACCTTGCCTGTTGTACTGCAGAATCGGGTCATGTGCCCAGATCTGCCCAACAGACAATGTGGTTTGTCCAACGAAGCGGATCAGCTGTGGTGAGACATCCCACCATAACTATTTCGTTCATTTGGTGATTCTGTTTATACTTGTCGTCACACAGCCAAGTTCCCACGCAAATTTGGGGTCAAGCACGTAGCTCTGTGGCTGTTGGAGCCCTCCAGTCTTTGGGGAGTTTATGCAGAAGCAGAGAAGCACAAGCCAGAGGTCTTGAATTATCAGCTAATGAAGACTTTGAGGTTTCATAAGTTGTAAGCAAGTGCAGAATTCCAGGGTAGCACTCGCATGTGTAAATTTTTAAACCTGCAAGTGCTCATCTTTAGCAGATGCTTCCGTGCAGCAGTTCTTAAAAAATTATTGGGATTTAGACATTGTAGAGATGATCACCTGTAACAAGTGTACTTTTGGAAACCCTTCCAGAGCTACTGCAAGAGCTTTCTCACAAGCTTAGTAATAAATAAGCTGGGTTTTGATAGAACAGTTAACTTCATGTGCAACTTCCCTGGCTGCATAATGAAACTAGCAAGTTCAGGTGAAGGATCTAAAGCACTAACAAACACATACTGTAAGTATAAAAACATCCTCCACTGATATATTTATGCAGGATTTTAGTGCTTCATCTTATGAACAAAACAAGATTAAGGAATACTTTAAATCCATTTTTGGAAGAACCTACCTCTGCCCTTGACATGCCAACTGATTTCTCAGCATAATATTTGATGCATACAGCTCTTACAACTGTGAAGAATGCATCAGTCCCTCAAAGTCGCACAAGAACATACAGCCTTAGTTATCATGTTTTATAGGGATGTGTGAAACAGCCCCTATTCGACTTGGATTTGGATTTGGCTTGAATCAGGGACAGTGATTTGATTAATTGATTCAGATCATTGTCCCCAATTCAATTCGGCTGAATCCAAATCTGAAGATTTGATGCTGATTCGGAGAATCAGCGATTCGGCCCTAGACGCAGCTTTTAAATGTTTTTCCTACATACATTGAGGTACCAGGCACAGCTCGTGAACACTGAGATGCTGGTGTGGATGGGGCGTCCCACAGTAGTGCAGGGAGGCCCCTGCATGCCCGACAGCGAACCTGGAAGTGGACCAGAAGTACTTCCAGTCCACTTTGGGGTCTGCCGGGGAATGCGCTGGGAGGCCCCCCCTGTGCCCTCCCAGTTTGGCAGTCAGCTGCAGGGGGACCCTGGGTGCCCCCCCAGACCCAGGAGACACCAGTTGCTGAGCCAGAGGGGGACCAGGTCTGCTGTCAAGTGAGCTGGGGAGCCCCCCGTGCTCCTGTGGGACGCTTCATCCGCTCCACTATTGCAGCATTCACGAGCTGTCTGCTACCTTGAGGTATGTAGAAAAAACATTTAAAGCTGTGTCCATATGTCCGAATCACTGAGTCTTTCCAAATCTCTCTGAATTGATTCAGAGATTTCTGATTTGCTTCAGAGAGATTAAAGTGTCTCCTGATTCGATTCGGATTTGGAGATGCAGCCATCGAACTGGGCCAATTCTCCGCCAGATCGAATCAGCAATCGAAGATTCACACGGCCCTAATGTTTTGCTGTGTTTCTTAGTTGTGATGCACTTTTTTTGCTGCACCACCTGGAGTGGGTAGAACCAGACTTGCATTTGCCTAACATTTCTTTAATTCATGTTTTCCTGGGAACAGAGTTAGAAGTATGAACGTTAAGGATGATACCCTCCGAGTCTGAGGGGAGAACGTGCATTCATTCTCTAGACAATAGAATCCTACCACTTCTTTTCCCTCTCACTGCATGTGCCATCAGACAGCGAAATGTTCTGTCTTGCACCTCTCACCCTTCAAGGAAAGAGCCTTTCTCAAGAGTTAATTGAAGTCTGGGGACTCCACTTGCTGCAGTGCTGTTTCTTGAAATTTAGTCTAAACAACAATAGAGGAATAAAAGAGGTTCTGTAGTGCTCCCTGGCTTTTAGGGAAAACTGAGCCCTCAAAAAAGAGGTGTGTTTTACAGTCTTTAAACAACAATAGCCTCTAATCTCCCAGAAACATTTCGGGGTTTACGATAGTCCTGTACGAAAATGTTTTAAAGCTGAAGAGAGCTGTTAATTACTTGCTACTGGTTTTAAAATGAAAAGCACTGCTGCTTGTGTTTTTCTTCACACTGGACTGATGCATTGTCCAAGTACGACACATCAGGAATTGTACTGTTGCTACCAGTTTAAGTAAGCAGTTTACTGATTCCCCCCCCCCCCCAGTAAACTGCCTCCAAAGATCAATTCTGGTTTGCTTGAAAGTAAATGAAGAGACTCCTATATAGAATAAGGAAATTATAATGTTAAAATTTTCAAGTGTGATGATCCAATGTGACTTTAGTTGAATTCTCTCTCCTACCCCTACAAATGAAAGCTATATTGTTGATCTACCAGAAACCTGTATGTAACTCTAGAAAACCTTAGGAATGAACAAATTCTGCATTTTATGCCAGTGGCAACACCAAAAGTTCCTAAGAAAATTCATATTGCTAGATAGGATTAGGCCACAGTGCCAGTGATGAGTGCTGATGATTTTTCTTGTGCTGTTCATATTCAAAGCACTTTACAGACATTATCTAATTAATCCCTACAACAGCCAAATTAAATATTCCAAGTGCCTTCCAGCTCAATCACAAGACGTATCAGCTCTTTATGGGTAAAGATATATTTTATATTTAAACTTCAATGTCTCACTGCTGTTTAGGGTGGTGTCACATATTCAACTTAAGACTTAGCAGTACAATCTGACAGTCATTGGGAGGAACGTGCAGTAGGAAATACTGCCATGTAAACCACAAGTGTATTGGATGTGCAGTCAAAATTTAGCTGTTTTGTGTGTTGATATTTGGCCTTGAACTGCCCCTAATCCTAGCAGCATTGGCTGCCGATACACGTGGCGTTCTAATTAGGATGTGTTGGAGTGGACTCAATTAATCGTGTCTGCTCTGTGTTCTAATTAGAAAGCTGCAGCATCACCACAGCACCGCAGTTTAAGCCCCCATTCATTATTTTTAAATGGCCACAGGATATTTTTAATTAATCCTCATTGATTAATCCTCATCCTGCAGCCAGTTTTAAATGCACAGGGCCTGAATACAGGTGACAGTAAAACATTTTAATTAGAGCAGCGGCCAGGGAATCACTTCAGTTGAAATTCCCCCCACCCCACCTCCAATCATGTGTATTAGCAGCCATTGGTTCAAAATCTCTGAAATCTAAGTTGCTGGTTTGAACCTTCAGCCTCACTGTAGATGACTAGACTTCCATACAGTTTATTATGCGTTTGGTGTTTTTTCTTCCAGATGAGACCTTAAGCACTGAAGTGTTTGCAGCACTATAACAATATTTAGGTAACTGTGACATCCTCAGACCACTTCTTGTCATGCTGACTAGAGTAGTCTCATCATTTCCTTTTGATCTTCCATCTGTTTGCCTGTATTTACCCATTGTCTTGTCTTACATTTAGTTTGTAAGTTCTTTGAGGGGGAAAAAACCTGTCATTTGTTCTGTATTTATAAAGCACTTAGTACAATGAGGTTCACTGGTAATTCTATCGGCCAATAATAAATATTTCTACATTGTTTAGAAAGGGATTTTCTATGATGCAAATGGCTAGGCAGGCAGTGAATGAAAGGCTGTGCAAAAACTATGCTTAAAATGGAACAGAGCTGTACAAATAATGGAGTTTTCTGTTTTGCTGCCAAACTGAAAAAATGGCAGGGAGGAGAAAAAGGTTCTGATTAAAAATGACACCCCTCCCCCCGCAAAAAAAAGTTTGAAAACTTAAATGTATTACCTCAAAATTTAGTTTTGTTCAATACCATGTTTTGTTTCAGCCACTTTTTAGAAAAGCAAAGCAAAAGAGAGCAAGATTTGCCCAGGTGGTAGTGTCCTATTTCCTGTAGCTTAGTGGCTGGATCAGTTGGGACGTGAGAGGCTTGGTTCAGTTTCTTCGTTTCCCGTAAATGGGTCGGTCACCTTCAGTCAACCTTCCTGGACCTGCTGCATTACAGGCTCACTCCTGAGATGTGGGACAACTGGGCTCCAGCCTCTGCTAAAGTAAAGGTTTAATTATTTCTAAAAAGTATACCTCTAACTTAAGAGTCCCGTCCACCCCCTGCCTTGTCTCGGAATACCTCATAGCCTGGCGGTTAGGGCATTTTCTTGCGAGGTGTGAGATGTGATTTCAGATCTACTCCGACACAGGAAAGAGTTGAACCAAGGTCTTTCACATCTGAATTGTTGAACTATTAAGCTGTCACATAAAAAGGAGGAAAAAAAATTCTCGCCATTTTCTTCGTTTCTCTTAATCTAGCCCTCCACTTTTTTTAACAGCCAGCACAATTCAGTGAATCGAGCCCAATTTATAAATAGTTTGAGACAACCTAGAACACATCTTGGTGAATTCAATATTCGTCAAAATATTTTTGCCCAGGCATGGCTCTTAGTACCATTTACCTTATGCCTTTTTTGGTCTCATTTGTTTGGAATCTTTTCGTTTCTCAGGATTATGAACTGTAAATACATGTTTGTACAATGCTGAGTAGAGTCGGGGTCCAGACTGACTATAGACTGCACAGGCGAAGTATGAACAACTGTGCCCAGAGCTGTGCTTTCACCAGTGCTAGTCTTTGTGCTCTGCAGTCAAATCCCTTTTATGTTGTATACAAAAATTGAATGATTTTCCTGGCTTTTGGATCATTTATGGACAAAATGTAGAACTACTCTCTTTAATGTTCTCTGATTTTTCCTCTAATAAAAGAAGCAGAACACAGGCCATGTAAGACTTGTAATTTTGTGTACATTTTTGTGGATTTCAAGGAAAAACGGTGGAGCCCTCCTGTGGCTAATTTAATAAATGCATTTCCCCACACAGAGTATGAGATTGTATATAGTTTAGTGGATTAAATCTCTCCAAGATTTTTCAAAGGTTGTGATTTCAGATCATATTAACATTGCAAATATTTTTAGATCTCGTTTGTTTTTCATTAACGTCAGTAGGAAAAAAATGCACTTAATATTTTATACAGAAATCAGAGGCATTTAATACAAAATATTAGGCATTTGGACAACACTAGTCAGGAAAAAGCAGGTGTTTATTGGTCCATCCTTTATGTGATTCAATGAACTCAATTCTGGTAGTGGGAAACTGGGGACAAGGTTGAGCTACTTAACCCTAATAAACTGCTTAATCATTCAGGGTCCTATGTAGTAAAGTCACATGCTTCAAAATAAAGGTAAAGGTAAAATCACATGCTTAACTTTATTTAAATATAGTCCCATTTATTCTCAGGTTTAAGATTATGCACGTCGCTGAGAGTGTGCTTTTGAAACCCATGGACCTGTTGCCATTGACTTCAGTGGGGCAGGAATGAGTCCTAATACAGGTAACCCCTCCTCTGCCCCCCCATTCTTTTTAGCCTGACTCTTTTAATTGGGTGGCATTGTCTCATCCATTTTTAAACTGAATTTCATATGGAAATCAATGTACCAGTGAAAAATCAATGGTACAATATGGCCTGTAGATATCACATCTCTTGCAAGGCTGTGCTGTTCTTTTTTCCTAACTTGGCCTTTTCATTTTTAAACTTGTGAAATCTTTGTGTGTACACGTTTAACTATGCCATCTGAAGAATGAAACTGCTTCATTTCCCTTGGTTATGGAGGGTAAGTTAGCTTCGCATGAGACTGCCTCCCACAGACACTAGAATACCATGTGAAATATTTACCATTTTAATTGTATATGGCTTCATTGAAATCCTTATTTTCCTTGTTATGTGTCATGAAGGGGAGGTGGTGCTGAGCTACTGCTGGAAGTGGGAGCTCTGATGGACAGAAAAGGAGCATGACACTTCTTTAATAAAAAAACAGCATACAGACTCTGCCACACTAGGATGCTTAAGGCTGTATAATACCATTTTCTTCTGCTGATTTTGTTTCACTGCATAAGTATCTACCACCTGAAAGCTTTTATTATTTATGGGAAATAGTCAAAGCTTGACTGATGCAATGTAACATACAGAATTGCATAGATTTTGCAGGGACTGATGTTTAATTTTTTTAAAACAATATAAATGTGCAAAGTAATGAATACAGAGTTCTTGTGTCATTGTTCATGTTGATGTGAAAGTGTGTGTGTGTGTGTGTGAGAGAGAGAGAGAGAGAGAGAGGGCTTTAGGTTTTTGCATGTTTTATTCAGAGCAAAATTACCCTTAAAGATACAGATTGCCATTACCTAATAGATGCTGCTTTGCATGAAACTATGAAGGAACTGTGCCCTCTAGGCAAAATCGTTAATTTTTGCTAATTGCCACATTAGGAAAATTTGGCATTTTCACAGCTGGGAAAAATACCTAGCTTTTTGTGGCACATTTGTTTTCCTTCTGCAAAAAATGACAACATTAGTCATGAAAAATTCAAGGTGAAAAGAGAACATTTTCTGCCTTTTCATAAACTTGTGAAAACTTGATGTTTTTCATTTCTTCAGCTAGTAAGTAATATTTTTGTTGAGTTTTAGCAACTGCTGCTGTTACAGATTCCATATGGTAGAAATTCTAAATGAAATTCTTTGCTTTACCACTGTGTTCATAGTTGTTTATTTTCTAAATGATGACGAGAGCAGTAATCTACAGGACTATTTATGGCCCTCTGTTCCTAGTGGACTGCCCATTCAGTACGTGTTAATGTGGTATGATTCAGGATATCTCTCTAAAGTAGACAAACCCATTTGTATCAAGTGAAGACCAGCACAAAACATATTACTTAATTTAACCAAGTTTCTAATTCTGTTGCAGTCAATGGAATTGACTTCAACAGAGACTCTGGCCCTGACATGTTTTGGCATTCCAAAATATTTGGATAACTTTCTATCACTTTTAATTTGTGCTTTGAAAATTTGGACACTGGAAACAGGGAAGGGGATTTAACTGCTATGATAGTAACTTTTCTCATGGCATGTCTAACTTGAATGGAAACAGCAGTGTAAAATACCTTGCCCAAGACTTTTCTTCCATGATTTTCAGCCCGGTTTTCCAGATTTGTGCTGGTTGGATAGCATTTGGCCAAAATTTTGATGCTTGTTTATTTTAACTAAATCTCAAGCCTTTTTTGCAATTCAGGTACTGTCATTCCTTACCTTGACAGTTTTATAATTCATTGTGTGCCATGTACACTGCAACAGTATGACTTTCTAACTTGTTTCCAGGTAGAAACTTTAAATTAAAAATAAAATTATTCTTTTATCTTCATAAATCACAGTGGGGTAGCCTTTGATCCTTGGTCATTATTCCCTTTTATAATGTTAAACAAGTGTTGTTCTCGATGGGTATTTGTGTAGAGGGGTTTTTTTTTTTTTATATTAATCCCCAAGTAGGCACGTAATGGCCTTCAGAATTATTTAAGCTTATAACAGTTGTATGATGAAAAATTACAACATCCAGTTGGGGCAATTACCTAGAAATTAAAGTGGACTTGAGGGTTAGAAATTGTTATTTAATTTTACCTTTATTTTGAAGCCTTGCTGGTAGTTGTTCTTAATTATGTATGTTTTAGCAGTACTATGATGATGGAAAACATGCACTTTCTCCCCACCTATAGGTAACATTTGACCTGAATTCTATTATCTTCACACCTACAGCAATACCGTACGGGAAATGAATAGAATCGTAGTTTGTTAATTCCTTTTTGATGTAGATTTAAACGGATAAAAATGAAAAATCTAATTTACTCCAGGGTTTCACATGATGTACAAGGTATGGTTTGCCTGGTGAGTGTGTGTATAAAGCAAAAAGAGATTGTGAAGATCTTGTCCTATTCATAGCTGCACATGAATGTAGCATTGTGAAAAGCGGTTTTATCGTGTAGAAATTGAATGTACAAGAAACACAAAGAAGCATTCCATTATCCTTGAAAAAAGAGTGACCTTAGCTGCAATTCATGCAACAAAACCTTTGATGGTATACTGTTGTATCTGCTCTGTTCTGACATTATATACACTTAACCAGTATATAAGAACTCTGTTATATCTCAATGCACACTTTCATGGGTGCCCTCTCATTGAACTGTAGGTAAGTTGCACAAATACCATCAATTCCGTTAGAGTTCATGGGATTACTCATTAGACCTGCAAGTGCTGATGAGAGAATGAACACATTGCATTGCACATGTGCACGCACTCTCTCTCTTTCTCTTACATTCCAGTTTAGAAGTGCAGGGGCCAAGGGGATTCAGACACAAAGCCCTGGCAGTTGCAAATTTATAGGTTGGTACTAGGGAAGAGCTCAGTCTCCCTGAAACCTGAAGGAAGAGAAGACTGAAAGAAGAGGAATAGATTTTCCTGAACATTTTGGAATGAAAAAACAAACAACTGAGTTGAATACTGGGAAATGCCTGAAGTATTTCAAGAGTTTTTATTAAATAAGGGGTAGTATTAAAGGCATATCCCTTATATTTGTGTGTTAAAAGATGGTTTGTGACAGTTTGGTCCTGATACTCAGGATGGGTGTTGTCCTGGGGAGCAGCTGAGGGGAAGATCCCAGGGAGCCCGGGAGGAACCTGGGGAGCAGGAATGGGGCGGAAAGAAAAACAAATAGAAAAGTTCTTACCTTCAGGGAGTGGTGCGGTGAAACCGGAAGTGGTGGCGGGACCCGAGTGGTTCGTTAGCCATGTTTTTATGAAATTACGACCAACTGAGAGCCACGGTGGGAGGAGCTGGTCGGGGGCTTTAATAGCAGCAGAACACAGCCCCAGAGGAGAGGGAGGTGGTGGAGCGCCGGAGAAAGAAGCACTCTCCGAGTCCCCTCGGGGCAAAGTAGCATGGGGGCTTGCAGCCAGCAGCCCCAGTGGAGAGAGCAGAATCCCGCTGGAGAAGACTGTCGCCAGCAGCAAGGAAGGAGACGAGGAAACAAGGTCAAGGTGTGGAGGCTGAGAAGGGTGGGGGAACACCAGGACCTGGAGGAGCCCTCAGAAGACATGAAGAGGCCACAGGCTCCAGATCACCCGAGTAGGTGGGATTACAGAGGGTGCAGGCGGTCCCGAAGAAGAGCTGTGGGGGAGACGTGTCAAGGGGACCCACCAGGGGCACAGTAGGCTGACCCCAGGCCAAGGTTAGGCTGGTTGAGGCTTAAGAACCGGCAACTGGGGCCAACAGAGCGGGAGATGGGTACAGTCATAGAAGGGGCAATGGACATCCCTTAGGATCTGGTGTTGCTGCCAGTGGTTTAATTTGTGTTTTGTTCAGTTACCCACTGTTGGAGGGGAGGTGAGATGTATAGCACTGACGGGGAGTAACGGGGTCAGAGCAAGCAGCTGGTAGGTGGGGAAGAGCTAGCTAAATTCCTAAAGCCGACTGGGCAGAGGATCCCAGGCCCTAACAATCAGAGGGACGGGGCCAACAACCATCCAGATCCATCAAGGTGTGGTGTAAGGGCAAGGTAGAGGGGAGGAGGAACCTCGCAGAAGACGAACGTCCCGTGGTCCCCGGAATGAGGAGCCCCGATAGTCAATCCCCGCCAATGTGGTAAGATGAAGTTGTGGCGGGCGAGATTGGGGAGAGGCAATTCGGGTTGATGACATCAACTAGCTGAGACCACAGGGATGGACAGACGGGCGGACAACTTTGAGCATTCGGGGGCACAGAGCATGAGACCGGATGTTCAAAATCAGGCAGGTACAGGTGTTTTCTTGAAGTGAGGTCTGCAAATCTGGACAAATAGATTTTTCTGTTTAAATGCCTTTTGAGGCAGTGATGGTAAATGTGGCCCCAACCTCCAGGAGGTGAAGCCAGACCAGGTTGTTTTGCACCTCATTTGCATATAATTTTGGAGGATCCCAGGATTCATAACAAGAATACCCAATTTAGTTAAATATGATAGTGTTTACCACACTAAAACTTTTTATGCAGTTGGTGTATATGCAGCTTACAATAAGAGAACAAAATAACTTAAATCAGGGCAGCAGACTAATGTCTTATTAAACTGGATGCAACATATGTTGTATTAAGATTTCATTGCTATGGGAAGTTCAGGCAAATTCCCCAAATTATTGGCCAGAACCAGTTTGAAAATTATGTATAAAATGTTATTATATGGTTATGTTGGTAGGGTGAGAGAGCTTGCCCTATAGGATAAGTAGGGTAAGCTTTACCACAGTGTACACAGGCAGTTACTTCAGAGGAGCTAATATAGAATAAATCCATTACCTACTTTACCTCATTGTAACTTGTTCATGTGGCTATACATTTAATAGAGTGAGGGTTTCTAGTAAATAATAAAGCTGTACAGCCCTTAGTATTAACACAATTATATTGCTACAAGAAATTCCAGTATGAACACTTTATATACCAATATAACTGTTCACTCAAGGTGTGATTGTTTGTTAACCAGAGGTACAGCAGGGCAGCTCCATGTACTCGGTAGCCACAGCCATGTTTGTCCCCCACCACCTGCCCACCTGACTCTAGCCCCAGTCATCCAATTCCCCCCTCACTTATGCTACTGATGTTACAATCCCTGCTTCAGACTAGTGTATTTACTCAAAATAAGATGATCCTGAATGCAAGATGATCCCCCCCAATAATTAGATTCTATATATGGAATAATGAATACATTTGTTACAACTGTCAATGTATAGAACTTATTATTGGTGTTTTGCCTTGAATTTGTACTTGTTCCACTGGTATGGTAGAGAAAATACCTGTCAGATGCCCCTGTTGCCCTCTGCCCACCCCCCAAAGTTTTCCCCACCTGTGGTCCCTTCCTGCCTCACTGTTGTACTCTGCTGTCCTTGAGCAGATGGAAATGAGAGGCAAATTTAAAAACACTGGCTTTGAAATAATAAGCATGCCTGTAGTAATTTATGTACAGACAAATTATTATGGGTATTTATAGACTTAGATCATCCAAAGTTGATACATTTTTATCGTTTTTGAAGATGCTACAAGGTTTAGCATAGGTACTCTATAAATATACTTTTAAGCAGCACTTTGGCACCTACTTATGTGTAGTACAGACTATACATGATATTAGTCCAAAGCCAAAGGCTCATGATTGACCATATAGTTAATTGGGCTGGGATGCAGCAAAGAGTCAACCACGTTTTAAGCAATAGTGACACCATAGCTCAGCACTGATCAATATGTGTGCATACTCCAGATACCACCACCTCCCCTCAACAAAGGATCTATATGCTGATTTAACCCCCACTCCCTATTCATGACTGGAACTGGGTGTTGTTGTTATGTGTCCTGGGATCCTCCAGAAATTTATACTCGGATAAGGTGCAGAGCAACCTGGTCCAGCTCTACTACCTGGAGTCTGGGGCAACACTGATCATATGGATCTTTGAAAACTCCTGGCGCTCTGGTGCAGTGCCTGAAGACTGGAAGAAGGCCAATGTGGTGCCGATCTTCAAGAAAGGGAGGAGAGTGGATCCGGCTAACTACAGGCCCATTAGCCTGACTTCTATCCTGGGGAAGATCTTAGAAAAGTTTATGAAGGAGGCCATCCTTGAGGGACTGGCCCAGGCTAACATCCTAAGGAATAGCCAGCACGGGTTTGTTGCGGGTAGGTCTTGTTTGACCAATCTCATTTCCTTCTATGACCCGGTGACCTATCACCTGGACAAGGGAGAAGAGATTGATGTCATATATCTTGACTTCAAAAAAGCCTTTGATCTGGTATCCCACAATCACCTCTTGGCCAAACTGGCCGGTTGTGGCCTTGGCTCCACCACGATCCTCTGGCTGGGAAACTGGCTCCGTGGTCGGACTCAGAGGGTTGTAATCGATGGCAGTCACTCATCATGGTGCCCTGTGACCAGTGGGGTCCCTTCAAGGCTCTGTCCTGGGACCCATCCTGTTCAACATCTTCATTAATGATGTGGACATTGGAGTCAGGAGTGGACTAGCCAAGTTCACCGATGACACCAAACTTTGGGGCAAAGCATCCACGCCAGAAGATAGGCGGGTGATCCAGGCTGACCTGGACAAGCTCAGCAAATGGGCGGACGAGAACCTGATGGTGTTTAACACCGAAAAATGCAAGGTTCTCCACCTTGGGAGGAAAAACCTGCAGCATCCTTATAGGCTCGGCAGTGCTACGTTGGATAGCACTACAGAAGAAAGAGACTTGGGGGTCATCATTGACCACAAGATGAACATGAGCCTCCAATGCGATGCTGCGGCTAGTAAAGTGACCAAAATGCTGGCTTGCATCCATAGATGCTTCTCGAGCAAATCCCGGGATGTCATTCTCCCCTTGTACTCGGCCTTGGTGAGGCCGCAGCTGGAGTACTGCGTCCAGTTTTGGGCTCCACAATTCAAAAAGGATGTGGAGAAGCTTGAGAGAGTCCAGAGGAGAGCCATGTGCATGATCAGAGGTCAGGAAAACAGATCTTACGATGACAGGCTGAGAGCCATGGGACTCTTTAGCCTGGAAAAGCGCAGGCTCAGGGGTGATCTGATGGCCACCTACAAGTTTATCAGGGGTGACCACCAGGATCTGGGGGAATGTCTGTTCACCAGAGCGCCCCAAGGGATGATGAGGTCGAACGGTCACAAACTCCTGCAAGACCGTTTCAGGCTGGACATAAGGAAGAATTTCTTTACTGTCCGAGCCCCCAAGGTCTGGAACAGTCTGCCAGCAGAGGTGGTTCAAGCACCTACATTGAACACCTTCAAGAGTAAATTGGATGCTTATCTTGCTGGGATCCTATGACTCCAGCTGACTTCCTGCCCTTTGGGCAGGGGGCTGGACTCGATGATCTCCCAAGGTCCCTTCCAGCCCTAATGTCTATGAAATCTATGAAATCTATGCAACAGGCTGAGAGAGGGGATGACAAGCATTCTTGTTGAACTGTTTGGAGCCCTATTTGGTAATGTTTGCCAGATATTGAAGACTGCTGAATAAACGGGAATAATTGGAAATGGGGGGGAAAAGGCACAGCTCAGCTGTGGGAATGAAGAAGTAAAAATGTGTTCAATGTTGTGGCTCACCATGACTTGAAAAAAGGTGCTGAGGGGTGCTGTGCACAATGGGCACTACTATATATTTTATTTAGATGGGGTGCACTAACCAATCGTTGTGGAAAGTTCCCATCAGTATACCTGTCCAATATGAACCATGTGTTTTATAGTCATGCTCAGTGTTGCCTGAATTTAATCAGCTTTATTGTTGGGTTTCATTACTGAGTACATGCTGCTTTTGGCAGCATTTTAATGATACATAATAGAATTAATGAGATTTCCTTGTATATGAATGTAAGATGAGAAGATATATTTTTCCCTTGCTGATTTGTGGGAGACGGGACCCCTCATCTTACATGTGACTAAATACAATAATATAGTTAAAATGGTACAAAACTGGGTCTAGATAAGCCCTAATGGTTCTGTCCAGACTTAAATTTTGGGCGTCTAAAGTTAGGCACTGAAATCTAAATTCAGACCCAGAGTAGCAGGTTCTGTTTCAGAGCTGCTGAGTGCAGAAAATGTCCCTGATAGTTTGTGGAGGGTATGGGTGTCCATCACTTATCAAAACTAGTTACACGTTACTAGTTATCATTTAGTTACGTCTTATTAAAGTGCCTAAATATGGATTTAAGTGACTAGCCTTAGGCATTGAAGTTTTTTTTTTTTAAGTCTGATTAAAAAAATAGTTTCAATGATAAACAGATTTAATGAGGCAAATAAAGGGAAATCTGAAGTCTCAAACTGGTATCTTGCGGTATAACTGTTGTTGCTCTGAAAAAAGCAACACAATAAAACAGCTTAGTTAGCTAGTTAGTAAAGCTGAACCTAAGCACTGGTACTAGAAGGCTTGGAAAAGTCAGCAAGACATAAAAAATATAAAAGGAAGATCTTCAGAGAATCCTATTATAGATGGAAAGAAAGCTTTGGAGGTATATTGTGGATGACATGTATACGTAGTATTTATTCTATAGATAATCCTGTTGATCTGAAAGAGGAAGATGAGAGAGAATTGGGGTGGAGAGGACAAATGTATATGATGGTCTGAAATGAGTCCAATTGGTTTTAGTGGTCTTGGGTTTTGGAGGGTGGAGGTTTGGGTTTTTTTGGGGTTTTTTGGGGTTTTTTTGGTTTTGGTATGTTTTCCTGCTTTGGCTGAAAGGAGAAAGCTACTGAGATGGCATTTTTTGAAAAAACTTTGAAGGACCTGAAAATTCTGTGAACAGAAGCCACTCAAAGTAGATGTGCAGACTAACTGGAAATAATCATTCTGGGTTAATGTAAATAGTCACGTTATGAATGAGAACCATTGTTAGGAACTTAAGTAAAGAGATTCACATTTCTTGGTTTATATGAAATCACTATGGTGTATTCATATAAATCAGATGGAGCCAATCAAGTTGAGAGCATTGCATAAGTCAGAGCCATACAGCTACGCATCAATGACTGTACATCATCTGTACCTTTCAGTGGCAGACAAAATTCAGTTTGTGATTGACGTACGTTGAGAGAGGAATAACCACAATTAGAACTTAGAAAAAGTTTATGTATACAGTATTTATTTCAAATACACAAATCAAAGAAGAGTAGTTCTTAATACTCTTCAGAAATTGAACAGAAGAACTCACAGCCCATCCAAATACACGCATTTCTGCAAGATATGTAAAACACCTGCAATTATGAATGAATGGACTTATTATTCCAATTTGTGCTTACTATGCTGAACATGAAGTAAAAATAAATCCTAAGATACTTCTATCATTTCCACTTTCATCAAGAATGTACATCTGGAATCCTCATGGCATCTTTTAAAATATCCAGCCATGTAAAATGATCTGCTTAACTAATATAGCTATTACCTTACATTACTGATGGTTCTCTCATGATTTAGTTGTTGTGGTCCATGTAATACTGGCTAATGGAAACTGTCCCATGTCATGTGACAGGGGTATTAACCTTTTGTAAACTCTGAACCATGCAATCAGATGAAAACTAGAAAATGAGCACACTCTGACTAGTGTTCCTGCATGCAAAACTTTTATTATAGCCCACCAAGCTAATTTGTCATGCCTTTAGTTTTAATGTAATCTTAAGGGAGAGACAGAGATGGAGCTGATAGTCTTTTACACTAAATACCATTGAACAAGTAGAGTGGTGGCTATATTTTAAAGATACGCATTTATACCTTTATTCTGAAATTCTGTTGGAACCAAATGAATGATTCCCAAATAGGTGGTTTATGTTGTTTTTGGGTGGTGGTGGGTTTGGGTTTTTTTTGCCCATGTCTGGTTCAAGATGTGTTTTCCTCCATTTGAATGGAAGTAGAAAGAAGCATGCTTCCTTTTGGAGCTCTTCTCAAGAATGCAGAATTGAGCAGAATGTCTCAAGAACGTAAAATTGGTCAGGATGCTAGGTTGTTTCAATTGGAAACCTAAAAGAAAGGTTAGTAGGCCACTTATAAACCAGATTTTGTTATTCAGGGTACAGCATGAATAAGTTGGATCTGGCTAGGTCTACCTTGATTGCCTGGCAGAAAGAATTCTACTGTGGTGTTAATCTGCCCCTCCTTTTTTTTCTATCAGTGTCTAATTTTCATATGGAAATATAGTGATGATGAAAGAAGATTTTGCCCTGTTTGACTGGTATTATTGGATAGAGCTCACCAAAACAACAGAAGGCCCATCTCTCCGTGGGGACAGCCACAGAGCCTAGTCACCTACACATTATGAAAAACTGAAAACAGAAATGGTGGTGCAGGTCAGAAGTGAAAATAAGGAATGCAGACAGTTACCAGACAGAAGATACCACTGCTCCAAGACAAGTCAGCAGTTGGTGCACTGAACAACTCTGCCTGGATGTGTCAGTGGACAAGGGACTAGAAAAAGCCTGTATGGTCCCAGAGAATTCTGTGTCCTGCTTCCTACATTTAGACTAATGAAAGGCCATCTTGGTAAGTACCAGGGGGAAATCATTAAAAAAGACAATGAACCCCATCTATTGCAAAGAAGGATGGGAGTGGGGCAGTGTGCAGTCAGAATTAGAATAAAAGGAGCTGGAGGAGGGGTTGCAACTTGAAACACTGCAGGAAGGTTTGAGTAAGGCTTTCCCAGAAGGCTCTAACTAGCTATGTGAATGGGGAAAAAATGTTTTATGATCATAGAGGAACCTCTGTGGAACTTTCCTTTTTCGGGCTGATGAATGCCCAACTTGTGCAGTGCCAGAGGGAGGATGACAAGGACAACCTGCAACTTTGTAGAGCCATAAATAAGGGGCTATTTGAGGAACAGATGGTAGGAACAAGTTCATGAGAGAGTAAGAATTTCCAGATAATTCCAGTAATGCGTATCCTCTAAGTTGGTGGTTCCCAACCTTTTTTTGCCATGACCCACTGCTGGGAGCAGAGTGCAGCCTGGGGATCTTCTGGCACATGTCACAGCTTGTCCTTTGTGTGCAGCATCGCCAGCATTGCACCTGCAACCCTCATTTTGGTTGCAACCCGAGGTTGGGAACCACTGCTCTAAGTTAAGGGATAGGCTGCCTCTATGGATAAAATGGTTTTTTTAGTTTCCATATTCATTCAGTCCTTTTGTCTCCTTCATGAGATTTTCAGTAGGGGTGCAAGTTGTGATAACAATTTTTTTTAATGGTGTTGTAAAAGGTTATCACAGTGAAAGAGTACAAGCTGAAGGTTAAAAGGTTCCAGAAGAGCGTAGCAAATAATGGGTCAGAATTTTTCTCATCAAGGTTGGAGTTATGTATTATTTAATTTAAATCTAAACTCAGTGTTGCAGAGTTTCAGCCTGCTCTAGTCTTTAGTGTTTGGGTGATATTTTGTACATGGAAGATTGGAAAATTAAGGTTTTGGGTTTGTCTGTCTGCTGATTAGCTCTTCAAATTCCAGACTGGGAGGAATAGAAGAATGAAGAAAACTCAGCACCTTGATAATAATTAAATGACCAGTTTGAGATGCATCTTTATGAGGAAGGAACTCTTAGCTTTTTTTGCTAGATGCATCATTTTATTTTGAGTCTAACAGGAGTGGGAGGACTTGGAGTTTTTCTAGTTCAGGCTGTGTCACTATTCATCAAGTGTTAGTTGAATAGGACTGCAGAATTCAGCTAATAAAAATGGAGACCATGTGCAAGTACTGCATAAATAAAGTACTTCTAAATTAACCTATTTCTTTCTGCTCCAGTTTATAATGTATGTACTTCTAGTGTGTTATGCAGAAAGATTGTATTATTTCAGTCAATTCTTGGACACTACAAGTGCAAGAAGGCACAGGCCATGTGAAGTATTGTTAATCATTTTATAAAGACACTTAGCATCTCTGAAAACAGTAAAGTAATATTGCACATGAACGTTATATTCTTTCATGTAATGTATTTTATATACTACACTTTCTCAAGAGTAAACCCTGTGATATTATGCTAATGGGGAGAGGGAATACTAAAGTACCATATATCATGTTAACTCTTATTGTTTAGTCTGAGTGGGGTGAATGCTTTTGTGACTGACATAATTGGAAGGGACAATGAGATGAAGAAATAGTTATGGAGGTCTGGCTAGAGGACATTATCTTTTTTCCTATAAGTGATTTAGTTGTGTACTCCTTAAGACAGAAAATCTTTACTGGATCAGTTCTTTTCCAGGGCATACAATTAACACTCAGATGCAAAAATGATGAAACTGGCATTACCTGATTGTCTAATTAAACAAAACCTTGCTACTATTAATTGTTGCTTGTCAGGTGGTAGAATGAGGGCACCGATAGTAGTCCACTTCCACCCTGTGCTAGGCATCATGTAAAATCAGCTACCTGAAGGGTTTTCCAAAGAGGATGGAGCTGGACTGTTCTCAGTAGTGGCAGATGACAGAACAAGGAGCAATGGTTTCGAGCTGAGCAAGGTAAGTTAGATACTAGGAAAAAACTTTCTCACAAAAGTAGGAAAATGTGAATTACTCTGCCACCAAATAATCCCTGTTTTGTTTACAGGCAGAGGTCAGGGCTAAAAGCTGGTTTTGATCTCTTTAGGATGCTGCCTTGGAGCATTCTGAGGACACAAACACATTAGCTGGCTAGCTTCCTTCCTTAATTACAGTTTCTTATAGTCATAAAAGGTTGACCTAATGCCAGGGGAGAATAATAAACAAATTTAATTTTTTGTGGGTAAATCTATGAAACTACAGAAAAAAAAATCTTCACAATCATTCCTTCAGTTAGAAAAAGATGGCTCTATTTGGATGCCATTTCCAACCTGGGTTAACTTTGCATGCTCTATTTTATGGTGATAGACACTCAAAACCCCTGTGAGGCTTTGAACAAATGTTCACATTTGTTATGCTATGGGTCCTGGTAACAAGGAAAATGTTGTTAATATTAGTGTGCTTTCATGCAATATCATTCAAATATGTATTTGTCCTTGAAGAGTTCAAGTGTCTATGAGTAATCCTCTCTGTCAGTTGGAGTCAAGTCAGAGATAAGTGACAGCTGACCAGAAAAATCAGGTGAGTAGAGAACTATAATCAATGGCTAATGGGGGTGGCTAATAGTGTGAAGTTTGTGGGTAATCCTTAGAGGGAAAAACATTCACACAAGCCATGCATGTAATAACAGCAAATAACATAAAAATAAATAAATAAATTAAAATCTGTTCATGAGCAGGTGAAATAGAGAAACATTTCCATCACTGGAATCTCATTAGTTTTTATCTTCATTTACGCCTATGAACTATCCAGTTGCTAGCTTTCCATGGACTTGTAGCAACCTGGAGACATTCTCTGGGTATTCTGTCCAAACTCTGGCAGAGAAACCCTTGTTCTACTGAAGCAAATGGGATTACTGCCATTTATTTAGGTGAGGCTTAAAATATTATCCTCGGGGTTTAATTTAAAAGTCCAGTCAGTTGAGCAAGATTTAGTCTGTCCCAGATTTCTCTTACGTCCTTATGGCATCACCTAGGCAATCCAAGCACCAAAACACTTGTGTGATTAGTTTCCACCTCCAAATTACAATCAAAGATAAAAGAACTTGAGATGCAGTGTGAACAGTTGTAATGGATGCTCATTTTACACTGATTAAGGGAAGTGATTATCCCCCTCCATTCAGCACTGGTGAGGCCACATCTGGAGTGTTTTGGGACCGCCGCTACAGAAAGGATGTGGACAACTTGCACTTTTGAACTAGGAGGGTAGTAAAGCACTGGAACAGGTTACCCATAGAGGTTGTGGACTTTCCGTCTTTGGAGGTTTTTAAGACCTGGCTAGACAAAGCCTTAGCTGGGAACGTCTAGTTAGGGGTGGTCTGTCTTTGAGCAGGAGGTTGGACTGGATGATCTCTTGAGGTCCCTTCCAACCCTAATGTTCTATAATTCTATGAAACCCGAGCAAAGAAGACATTACAAAGCTTGCAACTTGATTATAGAAGAGAAGGAAGGCCTGTGAGGGGAGGTAATATCCTTTATTGTACCAACTAATGTAGCTGGGAGAAATAAGAAGTAAGCTTGTAGGTTTCAAGTGCCCTTAATCAGATCTGAGAAACAAGCAGTCACACTCCAAGATAGTACAAGATGGAACAACTGCTTTCAGTTTAATTGTTACCATTTCATTATGAAGGCATACAAGTTGGTCTAATAAAAGATATCTCCACATAAATCTTGTTTCTCTAATATTTATGGACAATCACGATTTCAGCAGTGCTGCTCCAACCTGCATATACGACAAGGTACCAGTGCACATAACAGACAGACAGGGAATGCAAATTAGCAGCAAGACAAAAGTGGCCAGTGTGATGGGTAGTTGTTCGAACACAGCAGCTGTCTAATTGGCTAGGTTTTTGTAGGCAGCAGTGGCCTATTCATGGGTACTTCTTTCAGGCTTTTCTATCCATAAATTAAACCTCTCAATAGACTTATGGAGTAAGGAATTTTAAGATATACCCATTTTTCACTAGTAGAATATAAGAGGAGGTAAACAAATGGCTACCTTAGGGCAGAGAATGAGTTTGTGACAAGCGTGAAAAGAATCAAATTTCCTGAGACAGTCTTTCATTATAGTTACTCATTTTTTTCCACTTACTTTCACAAATGTATTTCGGACATTAAACTACATTGGCCTCTTTCTCATTGAAATCCTCAACTATTTATTTCCATGTAGTAATGACATCATATTTGGTTGTAATAACAACATGCTTAAGTTAAGCAAGGAAATTATCATTTCATGGGGGGGAGGGGCAGATTTAGGGTTTTTGTTTTTTGTTTCTTTAAAAAAAGGTCTAATGGATGAATGGAGCCTTAAAATTTGAACATTTTGTCCATAATAGCTGGATTGTAGGTTTAAGCTGAGTGTTGTACAAGTATCATTCCACCTGAAATACTACAGTCTTTAGCAAGCTGCGAGCCTGTTTCGGGATTTAAGTAAGCTATGCTGTTTTACTGAGATAAGTGTCGAGTTATCTTATCCTGATACAGTAAAGGTGGGCACGGTGATCCAGGAAAAGGTGACCTAACCTGTGGGCTGAGTAAAAGGAGGAAGCAATAGGTATAGGAAGTCTGAGGAAATCAAGTTTGATTGGGGTGAGTTTTTCCCCTTCCTAGTGTGTGGATTGTTTCTGACGGCATGTGGGCAAGGCACATACCCTCACATGTCTTGTGCTAGGATAGAAATGGGAGAGCAGCATCCCTTTGATCATAAGTCATTTATACCTAGTACTGTATAGGCAGTATATTGTGGTGCTTCATTGCTCCAGCAAATTCATCAAAGGCAACTATCCATTATTATGTCTCTTAATTTCTGCACTAGAAATAGGGAGCTGTAGCATCAGAAACCAGAACATAAGTTAAGAAACGGTTTAAGGGCTGCAAGGCAGGCATTGGAAGGGTTTACTTCTGTGGTTTCTTCAGACACAGGAAAATGGTTTATTAGAGAAGGGGAAATAACAATGCTGGCTAATAGGCAGGAGGAACTGAGGACAAGTTCTGGTTTTGGTTCCTGGCAGGATTCTGTAACTTGGGGGATCTTCAGTCTAACATAAGATGACAAAGACTTAAAAGTATTATAATTTATGGGTAGGAAGGCAGGATGGAAGGGTGCTGCAACCCCCAAATTCACATACCTCTACAAGGGCCTAGTTTGAGGAATATGATTCCAATGGACCATAACCACTGAATTGATTGATTGTTATTGAATAGCATATAATATACGAAGTTAGGCAGAGGACAGGGTGGCACCTTTTGGACTAACCCATTCAGAAATATATAACCTTTTGTAAGCAACAGCCTACTTTGTCAGATGCTATGTGTATGATGTTGTACAGGAAAACTGCACTTATCCTCCAGTGTAAAGGGGAAGATATTTCCAAAGTGTTTGGTACCAGCCTGACTTCACCTACATTGCAACTTCCTTCAATGTCATTGGAAGGACAATTGAGACAATGTTGTTTGCTTTTCAGAATTTCCTCCTGTTTATTTGGGGGTTTTGTGCCTCTGCTTTGATATCAACTAAACATGCCATTGCAGAAAAATAAAGACACTCTCACTGTACCACTTAAACTGGCCCTGTTTGAACCCAGGTCACTGAAGAATTAATTGTAATTTTGATTCCTGATAAAGAGCAAAGTAGAGTTTCAGGGAGCAGATCACATTAGACTTTGAGATGTGGCATTATTGCTAGTAACTTAAGGACACTTGTTACATATACTTTTCTTATATTTTCATGCTATATACTTTCCTTGCTAAAAGTAATAAAATGGAAGGTTGAGACAATGCTCTGTGTTAAAACATGTAAGAATATAAATTGGAGCAGTTCTGTGAAATGTAGATATGAGATGGGCGGAGGTGTGATACAAGGAAACGCTATATTAACTGCTCAAATATAAATATTGAGGAAGAAGAATAGAAAATTGTAATTTCATTTTATTTTCTACTTTATCAGTTTGACTGTACTTTATCAGCTCACATGAACTCAAAGGTGCAGTACATCAGACTGTACATATTAGCAATGACTAATGGAAAGGAATCTCCAGAGTAAAGCACTGTCTGGAGGATTTTCACCCTTTAACAGGCAAAAAGATAATTAGGAAGGGTTTGGATGTGGAATGAGATGATATGTGGAGCAGTGGTCATGCATTGGGAAATTAAAGCTCTTTGAGATGTAAGTGTGCCTGAAGTTCACATTTTAATGAGATTTTTTTTGACATTCAGCAAGCTATTCTCTCTCTTCAGTTTCTATAGATGAACTGTGATCAAACAAAAGTGCGATGAAACTTGTCCTGAAGGAACAGTAGATCAAATTTGATTGCTCGTTCAGAAGAGCTCTTGAGTGATCTCAATGTACAGTGTTAAGTGTTTGCAAAAGCCTTTCTGATTTAGATAAGAGGTGCTTATTTAGGATAATACGCCTAATGAATGATGCAATAAACACACTGATATCGTATGTAAATTTATCATAAACAGAGGAATAGTTACACTTGCATTGGTAGTCTTATGATACACTAATGTTTAAACCTTAGTTTGTGCTTATATAAAAAAGTGTGTGTAAATTCGAAAAAAGAAACTTGTTTATAGAGTTCTTGGAAGATTTTCTGATTTGTAATTTTGCATTTGGATGAGATGATACTTTTAATGTATTTGTCATGTGAAGACTAATTTTCCCACAATTGCTTTTGCCACATGTTTTAATCTTCCATTTCTATCCATTAAAGATAACACTGACATCAACAGAAACTGGATATTTCAACAGAAAATACTCTTTCATTTTTTGTTCATTGAGGGCTTAGTCAGTTCTGTTTATCTTTATCCTGGGAACCTTTTTGTTGCTGCAAAGATGTAAATAGAGCAGAAAGAGATGGATTGCTGTTTGACTGACCACATCATAGAATCGCCTTTAATTAGGGCAAAGAGGTGCTTCTTTATATTCCTGGAAAATTCAGTCGTTTTAATGTAGGCACAAATCAGTTAACCTTCCCTAGGAAAAACACAATTTAATTTCCTATTCCCTTACCTCTCGAGCATTGTGCTGGAGATAAACTTGTCTTTGTAAAAACCAAACCAAACTAAGCCTACATTTGCCTGGGTTGTATACATTTTACCTGGAGCAGGGCAACAAGGATGATTCATCATATTGAGGGTTTTCCATATGAGAAACTAAAGAGGCTAGGCCTAGTCAGGTTAGAAAAAGGATCTTGGGGGGTGGGGAGAGGGCATGATAAGAGTTTATAAAATACTAAACAGTGAAGAGAAAGTAAATGGGGATTTATTATTTACTATCTCTCACAATACAAGAACTCGGGTTCATAAAATTAAACTTGTAGGTAGTAATTTTAAAACGAAGAAAAAGTTCTTTCTCATACAGCATGCAACTAAAGTGTGGAACTTATTGCCATCGGATGGTATGGAAACTGACAGTTCAATGAGATTCAAAAAGGGGTTGGACAGATTCTTGGAGCTAAGGTACATCAGTAGTTACTGATTTTGCGAGTTCAGGGTATGGCGGCTAAATTGGAACTTCCTGGACCTTCAGTGCTGGAGACTGCAAAAGGACCTATGGTCTGACCCAGTAAATGACAGTTCTTATGCTCATATCCTTGGTGTATTTTGCTAATTCTCGGCCATGAAAGATATTTCAATATAACTTGCCGTGTTTGGTTGTGCTCATTATTATAATAGTCCTGTCTTGGGGCAGGGCATCTTGGTTCAAATTGCTGTGCCTCACACAGGTTAAATGGATATCTTTTTTTTTTCCATTTTAGTTGGAACATCTATTGTGTTTGTAGGCAGATAAGTATTTTTCTTTAAGAGGCCAAACTCCATTTTTTATCCTTCCTTGGGCTAAGATACAAGTTAACATTTGTTGAACCCAAGACAGAAAAGAGAGAAAGCTAGCTTTAAATACTAAACCTTTGCTGAGAAATTGAAAAATGGGAATGAACGACCTGTGAGAGTTAATAGTATGGAGTCTTGTGCTCCTCTCCTTCTGTACCACAGAGGGGAACCAATTAGGTGGGCGTTGCTGCCTGCAGGTGATAAGCAGCATGTTCCCTCATAGGCCAATAGTTGCCATCATCCCCTCAATGGAAATAATGAGTTCCATTTAAAATGGTGGCAGAGGGAAAAGAAAAGATGTTTTTTCCTCTCTTTTCTTTGTCTTCTGTGCCAGACAATTTTTTGATTACATCATTTGCATGCGAGTGGTAGATGACATTCTTCAAGTGTATATAATAATTTGTTGGTATAAAAAGGGTCATTGCATAAGAGCATACAGAACCCAGATAAAGCGAGGGAAATCTGTACATCTCCTCCGTCATGGGGAAGGGGCAGTCAGTCACTCCCAAATCATTGTCTTCTCTTCCCTGGGACACTATGGAGATTTCTCAGTTGGTTCAAAGAATTCATGCTGAGGGAGGATACAGGCAGTAAGTAGGGTGGGGAAAGAGTAGGGCATGAGGGGTGTAGAGATGTATTGGCATATTACCATAAAAATTCTTAATTAAAAATAATATACTATAAACCTCATCCCACAGGTTTTACTGTGGGAGCGGGCCATCAAACGCACAAGAAATGAATTGTGACATAAGAAATAGGTATTATTTTCTATGTGGTATGTTCCCTTTATGTTATAATATGCAAGATGGCTACAAAAGCCAAATTTGCTTCAGCATACTTTCACTGGGAGCAGCGCATCTATATACGGGTGGGAGAACCATGGAAGTCTGTTAAACCAGGTGGTTTGTGGAGGCTTAAAGAAACTTTTGTCTAACCTGACATCTATGGGTGTTTCCTGTACTTCTTGCTATGGATCTTCATTCCCAGATTATTATACCTTGTCCCCTCCCCAGCTCATCTGTAAACGTTGTGTAGGGTCAAAGTGTATTCTAATATTATAAAAGCCTAAGTCTGTCTGTCTGTCCGTAATGCTTTATTCACACTCTGATTGGCTGATGGAAATACCCAATCAGAGTGCTCCAAGTGTGGGGGAGCGCCGCCATGATTCTGAAGCTGTGCTGAGGACCAGCTCCCCACCCCAGTCCATGCAAGAGGCAGAACAGTGGCAGCCCCTCACCCTCACCCCTGTCATTCTTGATGGGCAATTGGCTTGTGTGTGTGTGTGTGTGTGTGTGTGTATATCTAGCTATGTATATATATAACTAGATATATCTCTATATAGATGTGTGTGTGTATGTGTACACAAACACCCCCCCCCAACTAGATTTTTTCCAATTAAACTTGTGTCTCTCCTTGTATGGTCTTATAAAGAAGCAAAAGAACAGTATGTGGGTTACTAGTTGGACAGAAGTTCCTGCTTGCAAGTGATTAACACCCCAAACCACAGGCATTAATAGTAAAATTAATTGTATGTTAACATTTCTGGAATTAGAACATGCTGAATCCTGAGGCAGAACCTGTGTCATGTCTCCAAGTGACTTATGATTTAGAGTCAAGAAGGACTTGGGAGAAAGTAATTTAGTCAGAATGTTGTTTGCAAAATAAAACTTTTGACTCCTTTTGTCATTGGACTGAAAATAGGGTACCTTTCTAAAGACTTACAGAACTACTAAAGAACTCTACTGTACTTAAGAACATCAAAGAAAATAAATCTGAATCTGGAGCATGTTTTTAAAATATCCATGGTTAGGGGCTAACAACCCTTAGCAAAAAAGTTTGTATTTGAAACATTTCCAAACAATGGTTTAGTATTCAAAGAATAAGTTGTTGTTTTAATAGACATTGTGTTCAGTATCAGTGGCTGACAACTGTTGTTGCCCTGTTGAATTGTACAAGCCTTCCAAACAAGGCTTCCTTGCAATAAAGCTTCACTTGTAATAATTTTTTGGCAAGTACATTTTCATATTATTATTATGCTAACTGCTCACATTCATGTACAGCATGAGGTGCCAATGTTTTCAGTTCCAAACATTAAAGATGTGGTGATAGAGAAGGAGAACCCTTATTAATTCTGAGAGATTTGCTTAATTGGGACACAATGTGAAGATTCTCAACAATAATAACAGATGATGGGGAAATAAATAGGCACGGCAGGAGAGAAATGGTTTCTAGTGTGAGTTTCCCTTTGCCTCCTTTTAATTGCATAACATACTGTGGGAAGTATCTGGAGTATGCATTTTCTAGTTAATTTTTCTTGACTGCATCCATCAAGCTAGTGCTCCTGGACATTTTAATGTCTGATAATACTCTATTTGCATATGACTACACATCTATAGCTGTCATTAGAACCAATTTACACACATGATTTGCTTCCTGAAGTGTCAACGTCTGAATTTTATCTAGAGACAGGAATAGGGTCAGGAAAGTTTAATTGATTGTATAATGCAATTGAAAAGGCTGGCAGGGATCTAGGGCAATTTTGGGACATCTGTCTTTGAGTCATCAAAAATAAAGCACAGAACAGCTGTGATAACAGCAGGATTATGATTAGATATACAGCATTCAACATAAGATTGAACAAGAACTGGGAAACAGAAGAAAGGTAAATAGGTCACTTGTGATAAAATCACTACGAGGTTTCTGGAAAAGCTGGATTTAAGCTTCCTATATTACCTGTATATGGTGTAAATTCAAAGTGGCTTGAAAGATATTATTAAAATTTAAGTTTTCCAGGAGCACCTGATCTATACTCTTCAGATATAGCATTTTGCTGCTTATGTAATCCAATAAATATTGTAACAAAATTTTTAGCCATGTTGAACTGAATGCTGTTTGTAACATTGGCCGAGCAGTAGCTTAGCAGTACTTGAGTAAGTCAACTTGATATTAAGTCAATTTGTTTGCAGGCTAAAATTTTCATATTTACAGAAATAGATGCAGCATGCAAGAGAAGTGTGAAGTATTTTTATTTTATGTACTCTCTAGCCAACTGTATAATTTGATAAAGATAGGAGGTATAAATGGTATCTGCTTATACTAATTTAGATCAGAACTATTTTACACTGCTATTTACATTATTTTATTTTTCATACAATTTACTTTAATGTCAGCTATGTGACAGTGCAGCTAGCGTCAGTCACCGTGTGAAAAAAGGAGTGAAGAAAAGATTGTAACTCGAGCAATTTTCTTGAACTTTATTAAAAATCTTCAGAGCATAATTTTAATATGCAAAATAGTAGTATGAAGTTAATGAAATTTCCAAAACTTAAACCAGATGTTTGTTCATATACTTGTATAAAAAGTTGCAGTGATGCAAATTCACAGACAAAACTGATATAATTGTTACAAAAATGTGCAATCCAGAGTTGTTTATTTGCCCACAAATGACTAGTGTGATGCTTTAGCAAGTCTACCTTCTTGTTAGACCCTTGTGATTGTAGGAAGAACATTTATGTTTATAATGAAACTTAGCAAGTGTTCCATGTAGCGTAAGGCAAGCAGAAGTCTTGGAATTTGTCTCTTACTTAAGATACCCAACGCACTGCTTGATTTAGAAGTTGGTTTCAGCACCAAGTGCAGAGAATCTTGTATTTGTAACAACCTGCTTTTCCACCCAGAAGAGTCGGCATGGTGAAGATCATGTCAAAAGTTAAGTACATCTGATAAATGATTATAAAAAGTTTTTGTAGGCATTGTTGGATTTTTGTTGAAGCTCTTACAAGCAGTTATAACAACATCCTTATTCTCCATAGGAAACATGCAAACAATCCTGCTTCATTGACAGCAAAAAACCCGCATGATAGTCAATCAATAACCTCTAAGGGCATTAAAAGAGCATATCACTACCAATAATTGAGAGTGGATATCGCACAGTATTCTGGCAAGATGGAGTGGAAAACAAACTTGGCAAGTTTTGATTCCTCATTAATGTTGGTTGATTAGTTAATGACCCATCTAATTCAGGTTTCCCTTGCTTTATGAGGGTTCTGTATGTGCAAATTTGCTCTTATGTTATGACTCTTTTTATACCAAAAATTCATTATATGCAAGGTAAATTCACCCTTATGCGATTGGTGTGATGGAAACCCTCAGTCAGCTGCTTTGGTGGTGCATTGTGGGAGTGATGCACACCAAAATATAGTCTCCTGTGCGGATCTGTGCTCCTTGTTTGTTGTCTGCAACACTTGTTTCTGTAGTTGCCATCCCCATTATGGTAACATTTACCACCACCCTGTGCTTGTGTGTACTGTTTGCTGTTGGTGAGTATCAAAACTGTCTTGTAGAAGTGGTAGAAATGGGTTTGGGGGTCAGTACAGTCGAGGTCTTGGAATATATCCTTATTTGTTACATTGTAAAGTGGGTTCTCTTTATGCAAATTCTAGTTATGTGCCATTTTCTAGAAACGCATGTAAAGCATAAAGTGAGGGAAACCTGTACCAGTCAACCGTTGTCCTCTAGCTCATATTCCAATCCTCTTTAGGATTGCTTTGTTCTGCACTGATGTCTCGGCTGCTGAAGATTGGGTCGTTGGCCAGTTTTTCTGAAATGAAAACGAAAATATATGTGGTGAAAAAACAGAGGAAAGAAATGGAACACACTCATAAATGGTATAAACATTTTGTACAGCTGACCTAAGGCAAGGCCATGCTAACTTCAGCATTTTACATCCCTAATTGTTGAATAGATCAGCAATGACGACATAATGTTATACTTGCTCCAGGATCCGGTTACTAATGAGGGTTAAAAATACGGGGGAAAAAAGACCCTGTCCAACCATCAGCCTAAACACCAGCCTGGATTTGTGAAGCAATTTTAATAAGGTTTAAGGTAAATAATGTCCCCAGTTCTTATGAATACAAGTGTCTGCATTGTAAACTGCATTGGTATAACTATAGTAGTATGCTCATTCTGGTCCAGTTGTGCTTGTAAATTACCCAAGATGGATAACCTCTTAGTACGTGAGACTCATTCAGCCTTTACTGAGGTGCAGTAGAGTCCATGCAAAGCCTTAGTGGGTCTAGCACAATTTTGCTAGCTTCCATTCTTTTGTATGTGAGAGCTTCTCTGCTGTTAGAGTCAGGGAATCCCTGGAACATGAGACATAGACAGCAGCTGGCCCAACAGAGATTGCCAGATCTGCTGTGACCCTGCTGTGGACCTATCATGATGCTAAAAAAGGCAGAGAAGAGGAGGCTTTTGAAGATTAAAGAGGAGGCAATTTGGGGTTGGGAAAACGCACATGAATTTAAAGAGGAATTAAAGCAGTTGAATGCCAGGCAGGGGGACTGGTCAGAGAGGGAATGGGAATGGGTCAATAGAATTTAGAGGAAGAATGTGACTCCCACAAGTAAGGCCTGCACAAGCAGTAGAAAGATCTTCTTCCTCTGCAAGGAGTGGAGGAACCTTCTGACATTTCTTGAAAGTTTGAAACCGGCTTATCCATTCCTCCCAAGAAAGAAACAATAGCTCCAAACTGTTCCCAAACCACATGCACATCTCAAGATGTGCAGGCTAGGGCCCTCCGTGCTGATTTCTTAACACTTTGTGTTGGCTCCAAGTCTCTTGTGGCACTTCACTTGCTCTTTGGTAGCCTGGCTTCTACTGAATCTTGCACTAATGGCTGCTTCCAGGACCCAAAGAAATGGGGTAACTTTGTGAAGAGAGAACCATCAAAGAGGTGCCACAGCAAGTGCCTTCATTAACTTTTGGCTGAATTCTTATTCCAATAGGAATAATATGCTGTCTCCTTGACCTTCCTCAAATGAAGAGTCCTGTTTGTGAACACATGCAATATGCCGATTTTCAAAATATACACATGCCATGCTTATGTATAACAAACATTTGGGTTGTATATTGTGTTTTTTGTGTTTTGTTTTGTTTTTTTTGTTTTATGTGGGGAAGATGGCCCCTTTGTTTAGGCCATGTGCTCAGTATGTGGCAAGCTGGGGACTTTATGTAGGGAAAATATGTAAAACCCTCAAGCTTCATGGGCCAGGGGAAGTAGAGGATTCTTCAGGCCAATTGGTTGGGAGAGGAACTGGAGTGTGGTGCTTCCTGACTGAATAAGGCCAGGGTGATGCCATGCAAAGGGATAGAAAATTAGGGTTGGAAGGGACCTCAGGAGGTCTCTAGTCTAACCACCTGCTCAAAGCAGGACCATTCCCAACTAGATCATCGCAGCCAAGACTTTGTCTAACTAGGTCTTTAAAACCCTCCAAGGACAGAGCTTCTACCACCTCTCTGGGTAACCTGTTTCAGTGTTTTGCTACCCTCCTAATGAGAAAATTCTTCCTAGTATCTAACCTAAATTTCCCTTGCTGCAACTTGAGACCGTTGCTCCTTGTTCTGTCATCTGCAACCACTGAGAACAGCCCAGCTCCATCCTGTTTTGAACCCCTTTCTGTGGCAGGCCAGTGAGGGGCGGGGCTTCTGCATTGAACCACCCACCTCACTGCACCCAATTACCTTCCAGGCTCCAAGTGCTTCTCTGGGGGCACCTCGCATCTGGCCGACACCCTTCCTGGAGTGTACCTTCTTGCCTGGGGGTAGAGATGCCACCCCTCAGGGATGGGCTTAATTCTGGTTCTGCACCCCCTGGGAAATGCAGGCCTAGTAGTCCTCGAGGGTACTTGACTCACTTCAGAAACTTGTGATGCTTTCCTCAGTTGGAAGCACAAGTAGTGGTTTCCCTTAGTCAGCTGAACCAAGGGGACCCCAAGGCATAATCTAGACCCACTCCCAATAAGTTTCCCACACTAGGTACAAAGAAGAACTTTATTGGTTACAAGGGGTAGGGTTGGACTAGGGTACAGAATTGAGTAGTATCAGAAAAATCCCATAGAGCAAATAGGGTGACTGGAGTAGACTCTGGTCACACATCTGAGTTACTGCAAGCTATATATCTAGTTAGATCTCAGCTGGCTTACTCGCAAGTATCATCCAGAGGCGGGGGAGAGTGCCTCTGGAGGCAGGCAATTCATTGATCATGAGTTTTGAGAGAGAGAAAGAGCAAGTTTCAGATGGTCCAGCTTCTCTCTATGAGTTTTCTTCATGGCTGCTGCCCCTTCCTCCTGGACAGACCCTAACTTATATAGCCCTTATGACCTCATTTACCTGGTCCAATGGAGGCCAGCACTTGTTGGCTGTTAGTCAACCAATTTGAAATGCATCACTAGTTGCTGGGCAGACTGGCAGTTCCTACCTCCCCAGGGAGCCCAAGCCCCTCACCCAGGTATGTGATGCCAGTCACATAGGCAGAGGGAGCAGGTTTCCCCCCTCCCTCAGGAATGTATCCAGCTTAGGTTACCTAAAGAGATGGGGTAAGGTGTGTACTCTCCGCAGGGCCCATCCTAGCCAAACTGTTACAGAGCAGAATTTTTGGGGAGAAACAGAGGTGGCCGCCTGCCACACCTTCAGGTAGTTGAAGGTTGCTATTAAATCCCCTCTTAGTTTTTTATCTTCTCTAGACTAAATAAACCCAATTCCCCCAGCCTCTCCTCAGAAATCATGTCCCCCTTGCCATTTTCATTGCCCTCCACTGGATTGTCTCCAATTTGTCCATATCCTGTCTGTAGTGGGGGCCCAAAACTGAACACAGTACTCCAGATGTGGCCTCACCAATGCTGAATAGAGGGGAATAATCACTTCCCTGGATCTACTGGCAACACTCCTCCCAATGCAGCCCACTATGCCATTAGCCTTGTTGGCAACAAGGGCACACACCTTTGGTGCCCACTCAGTCAGCCTGTCCTAGTGCAGGGGATTGTTCTATCCTAAGTGCTGGACTTTGTACTTTGTCCTTGCTGATCCTCGTGAGATTCCTTTTAGTTCAATCCTCCAATATGTCTAGGTCACTCTGAATGCTCGCAGTACCTTCCACTGCATCTACTACTCCCCACAGCTTGGTGTCATCTGCAGACTTGCTGAGCATACACTTTATGCCATCTTCCAGGTTGTTGATGAAGACAGTTAACAAAACCAGCCGCAGGACTGACCCCTGTGGCACTCCAGTTGATACCTATGTTGCCCCGTGGGGTCAGGCCAGTGCTCAGGATCTCAACATTGCACTGTTAGGAGGGCATGGTGTACAACTGCATGTATAGAAACACACAAATCAATTAGGTGCATACACATCCAAGATTACCAGCCTAGGCACATGCATACCTATCACCAATTCAAGCACATACATGCTCTAATGATGATGACATAAAATCATAGCCAGCACACACATACATACACATATACACACAGGTTAAACATTGACTCAGGTGACTGTGTGTGTGTGTGTGTGTGTTAGTGCCTGTGGTAGCTAAAGAGCAAGTGGCAGAGATCAGGGGAAAAGCCAGTGGGGATGGGGCAATAGCAGTGGCAGAGATCAGGGGAAAAGGCAGTGGGGATGGGGCAATAGCAAAGAAACAGCAGTTTGTAGGCAGAGAGGAGCTCAGGATAGCTGGAATCACAGGAGCGTGGGGCAGGTGTTGGCGGTGGTGGTGAGCCAGAAGCAGGAGAGGGAGAAATGAGGCAGAAGTTAGAGGGGCAGAGATTGGAGCAGGGCCAGAACCGAAGTAAAGCGAAACCCAACTCAGGGTTCCAAATAACAGTTTTATTAAATGAACACTGTACTGTACAGCTTGGATCCCACACACACACTCATACAATGGTAGCAGGAGACAGAGACTCAGTGGAAGGGTTGGAGTCCGGGTAGGGAAGAGAAACGGAGTCCAAGTCCTTGGTTGAAGAGAGGATGGGGGTCATAGCTACCTATTCAGGCTGGGACGGGGTCCTTGATGGCCAGTCAGTCTTTCTCCAGCAGGTATTGTCCAGAGGCGGGTTGCTGGCAGGGCCTCCAGGTTGATAGGCAGTGTGGTGTGGAGCAGGTCTGGTCCAGGTGAAGAGGGAGTCCCAAGGAGTCAGTCTTCACTACCCCTTTTTATGGGGCAGACTACCTCTGATCTCCTATGGGGAGGGCATGTCCAGGCAAGTTTCCAGATGTTCATACTGAGCATTTGCAGCCTTGGCACAATGGTGGGTTGCCTCATTTTTTGTTTCTTGAATGCTGAGGGTGGTTCCAGTGGCTGGGTCTTTGGTCCAGGTATTGTTTTTGATGGTGGGGTGATTTAATAGGGAGTCCTGCTATGATTGTGTTTCAGTCGTTCACTCTTTTGTTTCAGGCATCCAAGGAAAACCAATTTGCATGGGTTTTGCAACATACTTACATAACAGGACCTGGGAACAAGATAGGAATGGATACTTGACATCACTTTACAGACACAGGCCTAAACCATACAATATTAATATGAAACAATAAAAATCCATGCACAAATTATATGACTATACTATAATATAATATAAAACAGTAAAAATCAATACAAACATAACAGAACACTTTACAATATATAAAAAGTGGCTTATTACAGTAATAGTATACAAGAACTTAGCTTACCTAGTACTACTTGAAATCACTTATAAGGGATAGAGAAGGCAGAGAGAAAGTCAGAAATGGTTGGGGAAGGGGAGGGAATGCATTTTAAATTAAAAAAAAAAGAAAAGAAAAAAGGAAGAAAAACCAGGTGTTTTGATACACCTACTGACTGCCAATTAGACATTGAGCCATTGTTTACTACACTCTGAGCCCGATGCTCCATTCAGTTTTCTATCCACCTTATAAACCAGTCATCCAACTGGCACATCCTTAGCTTACCTGCAAAAATATTGTGGAAGACTATACAGGAGCCCCTCACCATTCACGGGGGATTCGTTCCAGAGATCCCTGCCAATGGCGAAATCCACAAATGCATCAGGAGCCTGGTGGCAGCATACACAGAGCTCCCGCAGACACCGCCAGCGCTGTTGGTGACCAGGGTGGAGGGGGTGGGAGCATGGTGAGAGTGTGCATAGGGAGAGAGCATGGGTTCAAATATTTGCACCACGAATATTCGAAACTGCGAATCTGCGAATGGTGAAGGTTTCCTGTATCAAAAACCTTGCTAAAATCAAGGTATATCACATTCACTAGTCACCCTGTATCCACAGAGCCAAGCCAGTCATCTTATCATAGAAGGCAGTCATGTTGATCAGGTGCATCAATGCTGATGGTTCCTAATCACTTTCTTCTATAATGTGAGCTAGGCTGGTTTGGGGGAGGAGACGCTGCTAGGGGCTGCTGAAGAATTTCCTTTAAGGGAGAAGGAGTTGCAGATTATTGTGAAAAGAGACGCTGAGGTGGAGGGGAGAGAGAGGGAGAATTGTCCCAGTGTCTGGGAACTCCTGTCTCCTGTTTTTCTTCCCCTTCCTCTTTTGAGGTTTTAAGGACTTAATACTGGGGAAAAGAGTACTGGTTCCTTTGGTTTGCTGGCCAGGAGTTAGGCCTGGCAATTAAAACAGGGTTGAAACCTGGGAGTTTCTAATCCTGTTAGTTTTGGGCCAGGGTTGAGATTTGCAACTTTCTGCTTCCCATGAAGCTGTGACCCAACCTGTCTGCAGTCCAGGCCTAGAGGGTAGGCCTGGTATTTCCTTTTGTTTCTTTTGATGGTCGTTTGCTCTAGTCAAGCTGTATGGCTGGGCTGGCTATAGCCATTACCTGCTGGAAGGTGGGATGGATGAATTGGAGCCCCACCCCACTTTCACTTTGAAGGAGGGTGGCAATTCACCCGTTCCACCTTCCAGTGCTGGATGGAGAACCCCTAGAACAACCTTTTACTCCCTTTCCTCCCTCCCACTCTGAAACGGAGACTGGTTAGCAGGGAGGAGAGGCCATTGCTAGGGGAAACTGGCTCTAGGCTGGCAGCCAGCAGCTAGATTCCCCTCCCTGCTGGAGCCAACAGTCAACTTCTGTTTGTCCAGGGGAACCTTGTAGCTCAGAACATTTCCTGTAAAGTGTTCTCAGTTACAGCAGGGAGCTACACTTCCGTCTGCACCCATATACGAGGCAAGTAGTATCATATATGAGGCATATATTAAATATTAAACAGCTTGATTCAATTTCTAGTACAACGTGTTGTTTTTTCCATCTTTGGAGATGTATATGTAAGGAGAACTTTTGTTCTGTGTTACTGAGGCTACCTCTTTTATAGCTCACCAATATTTGGCATATTGCCATTTGATTTTCTTTTAGTGAGAGATTGTTCTCAGAAAAGGCTTGTATAAGTATTAATTTGATTACAAGACAGCCATGTTTTGACTGGGCTTGTCAGTCATACTTAAGTCTTATGAATGGTGGGTCATGTTCTTGGCATGGGTAGAAAAGACAATAGCATGAAACGATTCTTTGCTCATGATGTCCCTGGTGATACGAAGCAGTTGAAACCTCCTTCCTTCCCTTCAGAAGCTAGGGAAAACGCCTACGGAGATGTAGCTGTAACTAGAGATTATTGTCCAAGTGGCTGGAAATATACTATATTTGCTCAAATCTAAGATGAGGTTTTTTTCCCTCAATCAGCATGGGGGAACAAGACTACTCTTGTCTTAGATTGGTGTATGAAGGGGAGGAGGAGCCTGATGGCTGCTGCAGTTTTGACTCTGACCCTGCAACTTCCCCCATGTTACTGTCAGGTGTAGCTCAGCTCCAGCTTTGGCTGGATTTCTTCACAGGCATAGAGTACAGAGAAACTCCATCCCCTAAAAAGCAAATCAGAAATGCTGCCTGCTGCATGACCCAGCAGGAGCTGTGCTTACATGTGTTGTGGTCTGTGACTTGGCAGGGACCCCAAGCAGTGTCCAACAGGGGGCAGGAGAGGAGAAAGAGGCAGAGATTTTAGGGAGTGGGGGGAAGCAGGGTCAGAGACTGTGGGGAGCTGGGGGGTGCAGGCAGCAAGGCGGGGCAGAAAGGCTTCAGGGGGAAGAGGTGGGGGGACAGAGGGCAAGGGGGCTGCCTGATCCTCCACAGCTACCTGACTCTTCCAGCTCTGAATTCTCTGCTATAGCAGTGATGGGAGGGAGGGATAAATTTAAGACAAGCTTCCAATAAGATTCTATACATGGAAAATTATAACAAATGTAAACATTTTCTCTATACAGAATCTAATCATTAGGGGGTCATCTTAGATTCAGGGTTGACTTAGTTTCAAGTAAATATGGTAGATGTTCTCCCTAGAGAGATGGAAATCCTCCTTATATGAAAGTTACTTCACCAAAAATATGGTGTAGTAGCTTTACATATCTGGACTACTTAGACTTAGTATGCTTGAAATGCTAGACATAATATAACTATCTAGATCATCAGGCTGAATGTTGAAGGCTTTTAGCAGTCCATGTACTGCTAAACTGCTAAATGAAACAGGGTGCTATTATTGTACACCAATGCCAGGAGCTTGGGAGACAGACAAACTGGTCTTCCTGTTAAACAAAAAGGATTACAATCTCATAAGGATAATGAAGACCTGGTGGGACTCCACCTACAACTAGGCCACAGGTATAGATGGCTATACCTTGTACAGGAGAGATTGTGTGGAAAAAAGGGGTAGGGGGTAGCTCTCTCTGTCAAAGAAAACTGCGCATCCCTGCAAGCTGACATTAGCACCCGGGGGGACAACTGGAGTTTTTCTGGGTTAAAATCCATGGTGAACAAGGCACAGGGGACACAATGGTGGGAGTCTGCTACAGACCTCCTAGCCAGGATCAGGAGCTTGACCAGGAATTTGCCAGGAAACTAGCTGAGGCTGCACGCTTCCAGTGCATGGTTGTCATGGGAGATTTCAACTACCCTGACATCTTGTGGGAAGAGCACATGGCCACATCTGAATGATTGCAAATCTTCCTCATGTGCATGGATGAGCTCTGTCTGACTCAAGAATTCTATGGACCGATGAGAAGCTTGACCTGGTACTGGCAATGGGGGATGACTTAATCAGCAACATAACGATGGAAGGGAAGCTTGGAGACAGTGACCATGAGCTGATCACCTTCACCATTTGCTGTAAAGTTGGCAAGGCAGTCAGCAAAGCAGAAGTCCTCAACTTCAGGAAAGCTAACTTTAACAAGCTCAGGAGGCTTGTTGGTGAGGCCCTAAGGGACCACAACCCAAAGGGGAGGGGAGTTCAGGAAGAGTAGTTGCTCGTCAAGGGAGCGATCCTGGAAGCTCAAGCAATGTCTATCCTGTCTCAGAGGAAAAGCAGCAAAAGGGCACAGCAGCCCCCTTGGCTCTTCAGGGAACTAGTGGACCTCTTGCAACTGAAAAGAAACATCTATAAAGGATGAAAGGTTGGATCCACCCCAAAGGAGGAGGACTGTGCACTGGTCTGACCTGTAGGGAGCGAACCAGGAAAGACAGGGCTGCAACTGAACTCCAGCTGGCTACATGTATCAAGGATGATAAAAAGTCCTTTTTTAGATATGTGGGGAGCCGGAGCAAAAGCAAGGGTAACATTGGACCCTGCTAAACTATATGGGCAACTGATAACTGATGCCCAGGAAAAAGCCAACCTGCTTAATGGGTATTTTGTGTCGGTTTTTCACCAGCCCCAAGGGATGGCCCTGGCAGTATGGGACAGCCAGGGTGAGGGAGAGAACCATGTGGAGGAATACCTTAAGAGGCTGGACATCTTCAAGTCAGCTGGCCCAGACAGCCTACACACCAGGGTACTTAAGGAGCTGGCTAGCATCATAGCTCTGCCACTGGCACAGATCTTTGAGAACTCATGGTGCTCAGGCGAAGTGCCCGAAGTTTGGGAGACGGTCAATGTGGTGCCTATCTTCAAGAAAGGGAGGAAAGTGGATCTGGGGAACTGACCTCTATGCCAGGGAAGATCTTGGAAAAAATCATCAGAGAGACCATTCTTGACAAACTGGCTGACGGCAACTTCCTGAGGGATAGCCAGCATGGGTTTGTTGTGGTCTTCAACACTGAAAAATGCAAGGTACTCCAGCTTGGGAAGAAAAACCCGCAGCATGCTTATAGGCTTGGCAGTGCTATGCTTACTAGCACCACGGCCAAAAGGGACTTGGGGGGTCATGACTGACCACAAGATGAATATGAGCCACCAATGTAATGTTGCAGTTAGCAAAGTGAGCAAAACTCTGGCTTGCATCCATAGCTGCTTCTCTAGCAAATCCCAGGATGTCATCCTCCCACTGTACTCGGCCTTGGTGAGGCTGCAGCTGGAGTACTGCATCCAATTCTGGGCTCCACAATTAAAAAGGATGCTGAGAAGCTTGAGAGAATCCAGAGTAGAGCCACACATGTGATCAGAGGGCAGGAAAACAGGCCTTATGATGAGAGGCTGAGACACATGGGACTCTTCAGCCTGGAAAAGTGTAGGCTCAGGGAGGGACCTGGTGGCTGCCTATAAGTATATAAGGAGTGTACATCAGGATCTGGGGGAATGCCTGTTCACCAGAGTGCCCCATGACATGGTCAAATGTTCACAAACTCCTCCAAGGCCATTTCAGGCTGGATATAAGGAAGAACTTCTTTACTGTCTGAGCCCCCAAAGCCTGGAACAGACTGCCGCCACAAGTAGTGCAAGCACTTACTGTGGACTCCTTTTAAGAGACATTTGGACGTTTATCTTGCTGGGATTCTTTGATCCCAGCTGACTTCCTGCCCAGGGAAGTCATGTCTGAGGTCCCTTCCAGCCCTAATGTCTATGAAATCTATGATTATACATTAGTTACGTTATACAAATATAACTGAGGGAATTAGAGTAATCTTGGCTGCACGGACGTCTGAATTCTAAAGAATGATATAAACGTTACCAGTGTTTAGAAGCATGGACTAATACTACACTTTGAAGGGACCTACCAAATTTGAGGCAGCTACACCCAAATTCCACGGGCAGAACATGGGGCTTGGCAGTCATTTTGTGGGTGGAGTATTGTAGTCTTCCCCCCCACCCCACAAGCTTCTGATTGGCTGAGGGGCTTTAGTGGCCTTGCCCTTTGCTGCTGAGAGGCTGTGAGAGCTGCCTGTTTTATGGCTCCACCCCTTACTACTGATTGGCTGCAAGGGGTCTCCATCATGCAGCCCCATCTCTCATTGCCGATTGGTGGATGGGGCAGAGCCACATGACAAGCATCCCTCACAGCCAATTGGTGACAAGGGGTGGGGGTAGCAACCATCTTGCTGCCAGGCCTTTGAGCAAGCAGTCCCCCTCTTCCATACCCTGGTGGATTACTGCAGGGCCATGCAGCACCCTGGGGCGAGAGTGCTGGGGAGCATAATTAGGGTGGAAGCGGTGTGGTCAATCAAGCTGTCCCTAATTGGAATGGGTGCTTGGGGGCTGTTACAGCTATACAAGTTAGGGCAGCCCAAAAGCCAAACCTGGTTTCTCTAAGGACTGGGGAGCTTTTGAAGCTGGCATCAAGGTCCCCTCTACATTTACATGTATTTTGCAATTACCTGGTTAATTGCACAATTACCTTGAGACCAGCTACAGGTACAAACTTCTTTCCACACCCTAAAAAGCTCCAACCAGCCATAAAGTTAGACCTCAAAAATGTGGACTAACTTTCTAGCTGGTTGTTATTGAGCTTTAATTTGCACATATAGTAGGGTCTCCTCTGGGGCTGAGAGCCTGGTCAGCTGATGGGGTTCTCAGCATGGGGACCTAAAGTCCCGCAGCTGGGGACATCAGGTGCTAGGACCCAGCTGGGTCTTGGCTGCCTCAGGGGCGCATGGAACCCCTGGGCCTGGGCAGTTGTGGCAGCCATGATCTCCCAGGATCACGGGCACATGAAACCCGCGGGCCGAGGGCCAGGGGTGCAGCCATTCCCCCAGATGCCAAGACCCACCTGGGTTCCAGCACCCAGTGTCTCCTGGTCATGTGGTAGGAGGCACAATTGAGTGGATTATGCATTAGATCCCATTGCATCTTTTCCTGGATGTGTAGAAGGGGCCTCAGACATTTCTGACTGCCTCTCCTGGCTGTACTGTAGAATCTTAGAGAGAGAAATGTAGAACTAGAAGGGACCTCAAGAGGTCATTTAATTCAGCCTCCTGCTCAAGACAGGATTATCCCAGACAAATATTTGTCTAACCTGCACTTAAAATCTTGCAGTGATGGAGATTTCATGATCTCTACAGTTAAAAGAAAAAAAAAACCCCAGATGGAATACGGGTTCGAGGCTTAGGATCACTCTTATAAATGTTAATTCTTTTTATTTTTGAATATTGTAATCTGAAACACAATGCATTTATTATAACAGCTTGAATAAATTGTGCCCTGGTGACCTGTGAAAGACATGCCTGTGGATCTATGATGCTTATGAAATGTCTCTGACAGAATTAATGGGAGCTAGAGAATCTGGAGAAAGCAAGCAAGCTTGCAGGGCTTACCAGCTTGGTGACCACACCATTTAATCCTCTCCTCCATCCAGCTTTATTTTTAGGGCCCACAATTCACAAGCTGTAGTAGGAAGCCAGAGTTGCTTTTATATTAAAGTCACACACATGCTGTGGGTCTGGTCACTGCCATGAGCCATAAATGCTTCAAGCGCTTTGTGTACTCCATGTATTGGAGTCGTATGCGTTACAAAATATGTTGTTTTTACAGCTGTGCTTGAAAATTCAGAGCATCTAAAATGAGTAAATGGGGTCCACTTGCCTACATTTATGAAGATTAAAGATTTACTAATTACGGGAACAGTTTTCATATGCTGTAAACCTGGCAGTGAAGGACTTCTAGAAATTACGGGCTGATCCAAAGCCAATTGAAATCAATGGAAAGACTCTCATTTGCTGACAACATTTATAAGATTTGTGACACAAGCAGGAGAGGCTCATTGAAATGACTAGTTCTTCCACAAGTTGAATTGGGACAATTTTGGCAGTCTTTATATAATTCTTTTCTGTGCGAGAAATCTGGCAGAGAACTGTTAGAATTCAGCTCATATCTTTGCCTATGGCTGAAGCTAAATCCATTCCTTCCTACGCTAAGAGGACAAGACAAGATATTTCTGAGGTAGTGCTGAGTGGGAATGTATTTTCATAAAAAGACTGAGTGGGAATTTGCATTGCTTTTTATATAACTACAATTTTTTTGTCAGGGCAATATTTTTCAAGTAATGTAAGGAAGTCAAATATGTGTGCAAAATTAAGGTATCGACTACTCAGGAGAGGTTTTGGGATGATATTTTGAATGCAGAGCTGTGCTGCTTTTTTCAGACGTGAATATGAAATAATTAGGATGTTTCATACATGCAAATATTTTAAATTGGGTAACCTACAAATGCTTCTTGGATACCAACAGCACAGCCAAGTGAGCAGAGTCTGTCCAGTCCAGAAATGGGCACATCTGTAATAGCACTAAAGGCTCCTAAGGAACAGCTCTAAAGTGGCAGTTCTTTACTAATAAGGGAAATACTAATTTTTTTTTTGTTTACCAAAGCCTTTTCTGTCTGTGTGTGAGGGTGACATGCACACTGCTTTTACAAGACAATATAAGTCAAAGCAAAATAATTGCTTATCATTTAGTATTGTAGGTCTTACACATTCTCAGAATACAGACCACTTCTGTACTTGGAAGATTAGCTCTTGTTTTAAAATATTTATTTCCTGATTCTCTGCTTTGGCATTTAGTATTTGACAATATGTAAGTTATTTTAAAACACAAAATTGTACGGTATCAGGTTTTCACTCATAAAAATTCAATCCGAGCATCTGAGGGGGGAAAAAAGTCTGAAGATATGTAGAAGGCTCTGTTTGAGGATGGTGGGGGCTGGGGAAAAAGAGAGCAATTAAAAATGTAAGAATAGAAACTAATTATGAGCAATTCAGGCAGAGCTTTGTTTAGAAAATGTATCAGTATAAAATGGATAGGTGAATAGATTAGCACTGATTGCAGTTTTTACATATAATAGTCGCTTTTTTTCATGAGTAATCATTAGCAATTATAATGCAGGCTTTAAATCAGCCTGAGATGGGACTGCACTCTAATATGAATACCAAATAATTGTATGTTCTTAGGCAGAGGAAGAAAATAACTTTATGATACAATGATAAACCTCAGAGCTCAAGTATTTCCCTAGACTATGTTTCTCATCCTCTCTGTAAGTTAACACAGGGTTCAGTGGTGTCAGTGTTGAATGCCAGGGTTCATTGCACAAATGATTGTTACCTTGTGTAAGCCAAGTGTGAAAGATGCAATTATGCTTTTAGAGAAGTATGATTTCATATAGTTAATTACTGGTATTACTATTAATTGCTAAAAGGAGAAAAAATGATCCAGCAGCTAAATGGATAAAATTAATAGTGCAACAGTCTAAGTACATGGTTGTAATGGTGCAAATGTAGTTGAAGGTTATCTGTGTCGTTGATCAATACCAATTACTTCCCAAGCCTGAAGGCTTTGTGCATTAATAATTGTGCAAGACTTCACATAAAGACCTGGTTGACAATGCTTGTTAATACCTGGAATATCACTACTTGTCTGGAGCTACTCATAAGGAGGTTTTGAAAGCCAGATTTAGTTATTTGTGGTGGCATTTCCTTGATGGGAAACATGTCTGGGGAGTGAAACGAGAGAAGGCTAAATCATGAGCGACTGGTGCCTCCCGAGTCTGGGGGGGCACCAGCAGGGCATGACTAGGGGCGGGGGGGATCCACTGCAGCCAGCTGGCAACTGTGGGGGCAGCGGCTGGTTGCCAAGCGTCCTGAATGGAGCCAATTTCAGGGGTGGGTGCTAGTGCTGTCCGTGGCCCCCTACCAGCCGGAGCGCGTGCTGTCAGGAAGGGCACCAGCACTCGCATGTGCCCCCCATTCCTCCCCTACATGTCGCCTATGGGCTAAATCACCCTGGAAAACCCCTCATTAATTTTGATTCTCCATATGTAAAAGGTACATACAACAGCTAGATATGCAGTAACACTCAAAAGTCCCAATTGCTAGGGCTGTGTGAAACTTCAGTCCCTGATTTGATTTGGACCAATTTGGTGGCCGAATCTCCGAATCCAAATCTAATCAGGGGACCCTTTAATCTCTCTGAGGGTTACAATTCGATTCAGAAAGATTTGGCGATTTGGACATATACACAGCTTTATGTGTTTTTTCTACATACTTCCTAGGTAGCAGGTGGCTCATGAATGCTGCGATGCTGGGGCACATGGAGCATGGGGGGCAGCAGACCTGCAAGTGGACCAGAAGCAGTGGTCTTCTGGGGAGTGCGCTGGCCACCCCCCCCCCTTACCCACGTAGCTCGGTGACTGGTGCCTCCTGGGTCGGGGGGGGGGGGGGCACCCGGGGTCCCGCCATGGCCGATCACTGAGTCAGAGGCGTACTTCCAGTCCACTTCTAGGTTCACCACTGAGCATGTGGAGGGGCCCCCATGCTCCTGTGGGATGCTCCATCTGCCCCAGCATTGCAGCATTCACAAGTACCTTGCAGTATGTAGAAAAAACCATTTAAATCTGTGTCAGTCCGAATTGCTTCTCCGAATCAGCATCGTATGTATCTTCAGATTCAGCTGAATTGAACTATGGACAGTGATCCGAATCAATGAATCAAATTACTCTCCCTGATTTCAGGCTGAATCCAAATCAAATAGGGCCTGCTTTGCACACCTCCTACCAGTCAGGGTCATGGTAGGTACTAAGTTATAACCCTACATGGCAAAGAATATGCAAGTGAAAAAAAGACAAAATCCCTCATCAAATGTAGTGGGAAGGGCACAACTGATGGGAACAAAGTGGCCAGGGTCATGGTAGCTGCATCATGTTAGTTTATTTTCTGTATGAGCAAAAATTAGTCAGGGCAGGGCTGAGTGATCATCCATGAAGGAATGGGAAAGGAGAAGACTGGAAAGGAGCTTGGAGGGAGGCTTACACAGCATGGTAGGTATCTGGGTCTAACAGCAAATCAGCAAGCAGAAAATACCCTTTAGCTGACATCACTAGCATCTAATGCCCAAAGAGGTATTAAAAGTGGAGTCAGGGATCCTCAGCTCTCCCCTCTCCCCTAGCTTTCTGTTCTTGCTGGCAGGATCTCTATCTTGTGTCTGGTTCCACATCCTCTGTCCCAATAGGGGTTGTTTTCAGTCTGAGAAGGGGAAAAAAGTCTTTCAAAAGACCCGGATAAAGAAACCTGCATATTTGTTGTATAACTCATTACAGGAATTGCGGTACATTCAGTAGAAAATCAGCAGAAATTAAGAAGTCTTGTCTCAGTATCTGGAAGTCTGATGACCTCACCTGGAATTATAACAGGCGTTAAGCAAAGACGTAACCGCCAGGGTCTGTATTCTGGGTGGTGGTGATGGCAGGGGCTGGGCCAACTGTGGCAGTGATTTCCATTTATGAACATCCCTCTAAGTGGTTGTCCTCAGCTGATTACATTGCTTATTATGCTACTGATGTTAAGCACCTTTCAGGGTCTCTCTACACTAGTGAATTGTTGGGCTTTTACAACATGGTTGCTAAGCTATTGTAATATACTGCGTACGGGGGGTAAGTTGTAGTTTTGTCTTGACTTGTTTATTTAGTTTCAACCAAATATATCAAGGTAAACTTAAACTTGCTGAGTCTACCTTGGGGTTTTGCAAACTGCTAACTACCAAACTGTGAAACCACACCTTTTTCTTAGGGTAGACATACCCTAGACAACAGTTGCGTACAGAGAATGTATATGGTTTTTGCAACCCAGGCCTAGCTGATTTTCTTCAAATGAGGTAAAAGTTTTGTTCTGGATTAAATTTTAAATGAGTTTTTAACACTGGAAATGTTACCCACTGAAAAGGCCCAAAATATGCAAACCAACCAAACCACTCAAAGCAAAGCTAGGAAAAAGCCAAACCTTCATTAAAAAACCCTTCAAAAATGAAGAAGAGAAGAAAAAATTATAGTGCCTGAGGTGTTGGCTAAATTGCCTTATATGGAATGCAAGTTTTAATTCAATTTTAGTCTTTCATGTTTTTATTTTGCAGGGTTCATTCATCCTCCTCCTTTCCCCTAACTCCCCCATGCCCAGGAAAACTAGCCTGTATAAAATACATGGGAGGGAGATTGTAAAGTCTGCAGAAATCTGCATTGTAATACATTGGCTGTACCCTGAGGAAATGCCCTGCAGGTACAAATTGAACATGGTACAGAATACATTTGGCCAGTCCAAAATGAAATGTTTTTCTCTCCTAACAATGTCTCCTTTTACATATGTCCTACAAATCTCTATAAATAACTGTGTTTTTAATAGCCCAACCAATATACTAAAAATGTATTGGGATATGTGCAATTAATTGCCTTCCTTCTCCCTGTTTAGAAATTTTTAGGACTCTTGTTCACAGCATCCTGTCTGGAATGACCTACTGCCACTCAGTGGTGTGTTAGAGCGGGGCTACATGAGGTTTTTATATCAATGTGGCTATTAAAGTGACTGAATAATTTGAGTTGTTGGTTCACTGATGGAACTAAAACTCAATTTAACTGTTGGTCAACCTGAAACAAATTCCACCCCCTTTCTGAAAAAGAAAAAAAAAGTCATCGGTAGAATAAGATATTTTGTTCCATTTTTACCCTCCCCCCCTTATTACATTTAGGTGGATGTTGAAACCAAAATTGACATTTTGATTTGAAAATGTTGAAATGTTGCAGCTTTTTCTAAAGTGTCTTTTGCTTTTTTGGGCTGGAAGGATTTGAAGCAGATCTGAGTCACTTCAGCCAACCTGAATCTGGATTTTATGGTGGATAAAATCATTGACCAAAGTATTTCACACAGCTCTGTTAGTGATGTTGGCTAAACTGTCAGAATTGGATCTCTGCAAGAGCTGGATGTAGCCCATCCCTAAAGCAGAATTAGAGGCAGTGACCCCTGGCTGGTAGCCACACCCTTGCATTTCTTTTGCATTAAATTGAACTCATTAGTCACTTTCTACACTACAACTCCTGCCCCTGGGGGGACATGCTTTCACAGAAGCAAGCCAAATACTCCCTGCTGTCTATACTTGCCTGCTTCTGAGATCCTTAGGGGGAGGTAGATTATATACCTTTATTTATTAATACCTTCTCTAGTGGCTTCAGTGGGAATACTTGTGTATTGAATACTATTCATGGTGAGTAAAAGCATCTGAGTCTGGCTCTAAACAAAATGTTTTGCCCCCAAATCTAGGGTGTCTTTTTAAAAGAGAATGAATTTACTCTGGGGTACGTGGCTACAACAGTTTATCAATCTTTTTCCCTCCTTGTTTTATCTGTGCATATTTTTCAAAATTTCCACGAGGACCTAAAAGCAGATTTGTACCTTATGCAGCAGGAGGAACAAAGCGGCATGGAGAAAACAAGGGAGAACACTAGCTTCCCCCTCACTGGATGCATGAAGGCAGTCTGGTTCTTAGCCTGCAGTGCTTTCACTCATCACAACAGTTTAAAAGTCTGTTAACAGTAACAGGAAAACATTTGAGCATTAAAACCATGGTACAGCTGACACTGAGTGCGAGGTTAAAGTGTCCGTTTGCCCTCAGCCAGTCAGATAATAATGTGTATCTTATGGATAAACAGATGAGCAGCTGCCCTTAATCTTCCATACTTCTGTTTATATGCAAAAACGAGTTTGCACAGACACAAAGTTACCATACCTGTTAAATCAGACTCGGCATACAGTAAAAGTGACCTCATCCTCTTGCTCCCTGGAGCATCTCCCGGAAAGGAGCCAAGGATCTTATTTTCTCTTAACGCACATGAGCTTCTGGGGGAATAATCTTTTTAATGTTTTGCCCTGCCCCTTGAATAACCTATTGGAGTGCTTACAGAAATGCAAATTACTTATGTGAACAACAGGGACATGCAGCAAAATGTGGATTAAGCAGAATTCTTCATGTCATCTTCTCAACAAAAGACTGACATTAAAGGATGTGTGCAATATCTTTTTGAACAGGGAAGTGTTTTTTTTCTCTGCACTGGCTCGAGTAGGTTGTGGCTGTATTGACCCTTCTGTGTTGTTCTTAATCAGTGTATTGAGCTTTACATGTCCATATGTTCTTTATTTTTGTCGGTTGGAATTTTTGCAGTACTTGTTAAGCGCTTCTGAGATCTCTTGATTTAATACCCCAACAGTATTTTTTTTGCCTGCATTTGTAGACCGTTTTATACTTGAATTCTGCTCACCTCCACATCTGTGTTGTCTGTAGCGAGCTGATAAGATATCAGCATATCTAAACGAGGAACACATGAATGATCTCCTCTAGCTCTATTCTTCTCCTCCCATGATTTGTAAGTGTTAAAGCACTCATCTGTTCTGGCAGTTAATATATGCAGCTTCTCAATACCTAATATCCTGTCATAGGCAGTGCAAACCAGTTTAATCTGGTTCACTGCTCTAGCAAGTAGTTGAGAAAATATAGGTGAAATGAAGAATTCAGCTACTAGGAGGGAGACTAGAGCCTGCACTGCTGAATAATACCACACACCTTGCTCGAGAGATTCGGCCCAGAACTGAAAGACCTATTGTTTGTTGCTTAAATACAGACTGGCCAGAGCTCTTTACACCACTCTGCAGTCCTTAAAGGTTTATCACTTTGGTGTGAGAACCTTGATATGGGAGGAATTAAAATACAAATGCAAAAAGAAAAAGAAAGCACTGAATTAAAGGACAAAGCTGTAAATTGGCATACATAAGCAAAAATGGTGAGGTGGGGAAAGTGATTTATTAATTTCTGCAGAGTCCATCATTTTAGCCTCCGGGAGCTAGTTTTGTTTATTATGGTAATATAAAATTAGCAGTTAGAATCACAAATACAAATTTGCCCTGATATAACTGGAGAGAAAAAACAGAATTTAGCAACATATTTTTTATCTACAGAAAATTAACTTCTCTGCCATTTTTGTTGCCAGTCTTCCCTTTTTTTCCTGAGCTTCTACTTGTGTCTGCACAACTTTCCCTCTTACTCTTACACATACTTTGATTTTTTTTTTATCAATTAAAAAAGAAATGGTGGACCTAGGTGAAACTGAGTGTGAGGTTATTTTCTCTATTATGAATTGCAGCATAATGTGGTGTGTTTTTCTGGTATTTGGTGCAGCACAAATTACCCTGTGTATGGAAGTGATTGAAAATTGAAAGCAGCAGTCTGGAGGCAGCATGTACCTCAACTCCCCCTGAAAGAGAGATGCAGGCCAGAAAATTGGTTTGGAGAAGAGAATAGAGGGATCCAGTGTGTAGAACAACCACAGCAGGAGTCCAGTGTTAGCATGCCAGCCGGTTAGATTGCCAGGCATAGGAAAGATGGTACAGACCTGAGGGTGGAAAGTGAAGATTTCAGGGAATAGAGCTCTGGTGGGTGAGCTTCAGGGAATAATCCCAATGTTCAAAGGTTTATTCAGTCCAAACCTTTGAATCTGGTTCAGACATGATTAATTTAAATTGCATTCTGCTCTGTTCTGTTCAGGTTCTTACACTGTCTTCATTGCTATAGTTTTAGTGCCCTCCAGCTTTTGTATGGAAGTTTGTTATTTCTCTACTCCTCTCCCCAGGGATTTATTGTGCATGCAGTGTAATGATTTATTTTGGTTAGGTCTTTGGGTTTTAAGTCTGCACAGTGAAACATACTGCTATTGGAGAAGGCAGGTCAGAGAAGTGCCATTTTGCACTTTAAGGTCTGGGACAGAAGTTCCATAAACTGGTTTGACCTAAATCAGTTAAGTCTGATACTGCATTCAACCAAATTTATCTTAAACTAGTTTTTGCCATTTTGAAACTGATTTATGTGTACTGAACTTCAGTTCTGTTACAGGTTTAAGCCAGTTTCTGATCACTTAAACCGTTTTGTATGTAATTTCTGTCGCTAGCATACAAGGAAGGTGGCCAGCTTTGTTTGTTTCTGAGGGATGGGGCCATCTTTTCGCAGATTCAGGTGTGTCCCTGAGAAAGCCCTTCTCCTGCACAGGTGATGAGCTTTTCCTTTGTGGTAGGGATTCTTGTGAAGCTGGGGGGCCGGAGCTGTTGACTGCCATTTTCATCCCGAAGTTTTAGACCATCTATTAAATAAATGGGACTCTTTGAACTTGACACTTCTGTGGAAAGCCAGTGTGGAGGGTTCGACAGGTCAGATGTGCTCATCGTAGTCTCTGTTGCTACAGATGTGCTGCAGCTCTCTGTGTAAGTTGGAATTTCTTAAGGTCTGTTGGCTTTAAGGTATTTAAAGTGATGAAGACTAGATGACTAAAGTGCCAGTTTTTGTATAACCCCTTCCCCAAACTATACGTTGGTTTAGATAGCTTTTCTGACGCCTTTCTGAACAAGACAGTCTCTAAGGTGCCAGCCTGCCCTGCCTTCTACCCAGTTGGTCTAGAAGATACCCTTTATTATTGATCGTGTTTTCAAACTATTTAATTTAGAAATGGCCAGATCCTGCTCATATTAACCACTGTGTAGAGAGTAGTGAATAAGTCTTAAGGAATTTTTAAGTCAACATTGAATAGATGAGCTAGAAAAGTTACGTGACTCAGTTACCAGGAGTCATTATCTTTTATAGCCATTCATATCTAATATTTTGCACAGTGCCTTACTTTTACTCCCCATAATCTTAATTTAAAAAAAAACAACCTTCAGATTCTGCTTTTGTTGTTATTTTGCATACGCTGTGACTTTTTTGAGAGCTGTAGACATCCATCAGCTTGGACTAAGACAAACAGAAAACATTGTATTGGTAGAATTCCTCCATCTATGCTAAATGTTTTTGGTTTGCTTTGCTTTGATTGGTATGCGTCTTGTATTGGGGTGACTGGGGCAGCCACCCCTGGAGCTGACTTGGTGGAGTGTGTGTGGGGGGAGGGTGGAAAAATATCAGCTGCTGTTGCAGCTGCCCAGTTGCATGTGGGGCACAGCAGCAGCTGGAAATTGCTACTGTCCTCAGGCTGCCCTTGGCCCCCGGCTGCTTTTTTGCACCTCTTATTACACACAAAAGAATTATGCGTATTTTCCAGTGCAGCAGGATTACCGAGTGATGCTAGCATTCTGCTTTTGATATCTATACAGAACCTCCTGGGAAATCCTGTCCACCTGTTGTTACCTTGTAGAGGCCCCTACCCAGGCTGAGTAGTGATCATAATGATGGTTTATGTGGTGCATACCAAAGCACTTTGAAGTGACAGTTGATGCCTTTGCAGCTCATTTTGTAGGTAGCACATTAGCCTTGATGAAAGGACTCTCACAGGAAGTAAATTAAGCCATGTTTCCAAGGAATATAGGCCTGCTACATTTGAGTTCCTTGGCTTGAGAATACTGTGTTTGTTCTGTTTCCCATTACCTTGCAGGTTAGATCGTGGGTCAAGTGAAAAACGGCATGTTGAAATCAATTGAGAAAGAAAAAAGCATGTTTTCTGAGAGAGAGAAAAACTGTAGGGGTCAGATTGTGCCTGGCCCCACTGAGGGTTTTGAGGGTTAAGGTAGAAGGATTCAAGGAAATGTCAACCCTCTCAAGTATCATGCCTGAGAGAGGAAATGAAGTAGGGTTGGAGTGTAGGAATGAGGGTCCAGGAAATGTCTGAGAGGCAAGGCTTTTTTGTGACCTCTTGTATGAAACGTGGAGGGTTAGATGGGTCAGGTGTGCTCATTGTGGTCTGTGCTGCAATGTTCTGTGTTCAGTGGAAATTCTTAGGCTAAGTACAGACAGTCAGAAAGCTCAAGGCTGAATCAGTTCAGTCTTCGCAGGTCAGTTTAAGTTGCGTAGATTGAACTGATAAGTAAGTCAACAGACATTCACTTTTGAATCCAGAAATGCTGCCAGGGGGCACTAGAGCATGCATCCCTGCCCTGCTAGAGCAGGCAGCTTGAATCTGGAGGGAATCTAGGACAGAAGTTCAGTAAACAAGTTTAACCTAAATCAGTTGAATCTGATACTATATCCATCCATGTTTATCTTAAACTGGTTTCAGCCATTTTGGAAGTGGTTTATGTGCGTTGAACTTGTGTTGTGTTACAGGTTTGAACTGGTTTCCATTCACTTCTACTGGTTTATGTGTAATTTCTGTTCCTAGCCCTAAGGTCTGCTGTCTTTTATCACAAAAACTTTCCCTTTTAGGTAAAATGAACACTGTTCGCTATCATCTCTGTTTCCTAACACCACTTTCAAAGAAAGAGAGATGTATTTTGCAGTGGCTTGTACTTGAAGTAGTCTGCACCATTGGAACATAATGCTTGCTCGGCAACATGGTGAAGAACTTGTATAACTTTGTGCTGTTCCCAACATGTGCCTAACAGCAGTGTCTAATCCATTTGGGAAAGAGTTGCTTCCCAGCAGCTTCCCCCACAATAAAACAACATCTAATGTTTATGTCCATTGGAGGAAAACCCCCTCTTCAGTTAGTTCCTGGAAGTTGGTTTGAAAAAGATGCTGCTAGTGCTCCATCATAAAGAAGCTACTGGTCGTGCTCCATCAGAAAGAAGTCTGGCTGTCTGTAAAAAGGGTCTGATGGCATAGTCAGCTTATGGTAGCTGCTGCTGTGTGCTTCGCTGATTGTATTTTTAATTAATTGCACACAGCCTGGAGCCCAGGAGAGGTGATTTTATACATCTGAAAACTAAATGGTGCAACTTGTCTGTAGTTAGTTGATTTGCTTTTGAAAATTTTTTTTGTAGTCTTCGGTTTATAATAACAAGACAGCATGTGAGCAGTGACAGCGGCTAATTGCACAGTGATCCAGGGATTGGCATCCACATCATTATGCAGGTGCAAGACAGCTGTGGCACCCCTTGGTGTTCCTCTGTTTGATGGAAATGCCTTTTCCCCTCATTCTGCCTTCATACCTTGCTGGTAAATTAATAAATAAATGCATGGCACTGTGCAACTGAACACATAAGATACTGCTCCACTGACCAACCTAGAAAGGAAGATGGCTGGTACGGTTCATGCTTCATTTGGAGTATCTTATCTGTCCACCTTTCAATGCTAAGGAAAAGACTGCTCCATCCTCTCTTCAACTCCTGTCTTGCTGCCCTTTATTTGAATGCAGGAGAAGGATGAAGCACTGGTTCTTTTACTGTTCAAGCCAAGTTATCAGTTGCTAGAGGAGGAGCTGGTAGTTTAGGTTGCCCAACGCTTCTGCTATAAAAGACTCTTGTGAGCTCTCCAGAAGCTCTTACACCTCCATTGCTTGCACCAGGCCTCCAGAATTCAGGAGGGGAAAAAGCCCTCCGACTAGAGAAGTGCCTTTTCTTCGTTACGTGAAATTCCAGTCAGGCTTGGCTCGGTTATAAGCTGTTGAAAATCACAATTTCCTTTCTGCCACTTCTTTTGTTCAATAAAACCTTGGCAGCAGGCCAAAGTAATAACTGAAGATGGAAATTAAAGACTAGGCCCATGACACTGCCTAAGCTGCAGCAGCATGACACACTGCATTAGGAATGCCTGGGACTTGCTGGAGCAGGTGTAGCAGGTGGTGGATGGGGGAGGGACAAGCTGTGTGTACCTCCTAACCATTTTCCTAGAACCAGCACCAAATGGGGTTTTATTCAACTTGGTTACCCCCCAAACTCAGCACCTGGCCTCAGTGGTTTATTCCTCTAGTGTGAGGTAGCAGCTTTCTGCTTTTGCTAGCTAGTATAGTTAGTCCTGTAGCTTAAACGCTAGAGGCGCCTGTGCATTTACAGCAAGGCTGCTCCGACTCGCTGTAATTGCAGCATGTTGGAGCAGACTTGATTAATGCAGTCTGCTAGAGCATGGTGATTACCACGCTCCAGCAGACTTCAGTGTCTTGTGTATCAGCATCTCCATGGGGAAGAGTGGTGGCAAGGGTGCTTTAAGAGGAAAGGACATCAGGAAGCACTACTTCACAGTCAGGGCGGCTAGGATCTGGAATCAACTTCCAAGGGAAGTGGCGCTTGCTCTTACCCTGGGGGTCTTTAAAAGGAGGCTAGATAGACACCTTGCCGGGGTTGTTTGACCCCAGCAATCTTTCCTGCCTGTGGCAGGGAATCAGACTTGATGATCTGCTCAGGTCCCTTCCAGCCCTATGGACTATGATCTGCTCAGGTCCCTTCCGACCCTACCAACTATGAAACCAAAGCTCGTTTGACAAACTTTAGTTAAAGCACCCCCGCTGCCATTTTTCAGTGCAGGGACACTGATACATAAGATGATCTGGATGCTTTACTTAGAGCAGCTTTAAAAGTGCCCCTGCCACTCCCAGAGCACATGTATAAATGCCCTAGAAGTCTATGATGAAGACTCAGAGGCAATGGTGGTATATGATGGGAAAGGTTGGTAGAGTTGCCCATAATGTAAGTCATTGTCTTTATTTGCCCCTTTGAGTATGAAACAGCCTTCAGTTATGTGACGTGACTGCAGTAGCTGTGTTTCATTCACCAAACAAGATGGACCCTCAAGGAGGCAACTTTAAATCTGGTATTCACCAGCATTTGAGTGCTTCACATTGTGTTTTCGGTAATGTTCTGTTAACATAGTTTTTGATATGTAATTTATATGCAGCTTGGGCTAGGTGTAATACTTGATTTTTAAAATAATATGTATTAGGTCCCCTCTATACATTACATTTATGCTGCAATTAATGACACTAGGAAGTAGAAAGGGCATGATTGGGATCTGATGCCTAAACCTAGAATCACACCTTCTGCGGACATGTGGTATGGCAGGAGGCATGATTGTTGGGAACAGGGATCAGATCCCATGGCACCTTTAATTGGAAGCATGTCAGGGGCCTTACTCTGATCTTTAATTTCTAATTTATTTTCCTTTCAGTGTTATTCTTAGGGTGATGCCCTCAAATTCCTACCCTATTGTTTGTAATAGTAATAGTCCCAGACTGTATGCTCGGTGATTATTTATCACGTGATAACTATTACCTCCTATGTCTAGTGCTCCTTAGATAGCAGATACATGAACCTAATCAGCCAAAGTTGCATCTAAATGTGATTGATATATATATTTTTTTTATCCATTATATGGCTCTTATGTTGGTGTTATTTCATTGCTTTTAATGGGATTATCAGGGTGTAAAGCTGATGTGATAGAATGAAGAAAAAGGCCCATCATTCCCTAACTGTTTCAAGCTAAAGGAAAGAGAAGAGAAAAGGTAAAAACTAACACAACTACCACACTGTGATAACCTAAAGGAAGTTACTAGCAAGAAAATTAACCTCTGGCATTATCTTCAACAGAATTATTACTTTTAAAAGTAAATGTCAGTAAAATTTAGCAGCGACAAAATATAATTGAAAGCTCCTAGAAGATTATTACTTTCTAATTGACAACTTAATGTGGAACATTTTGTTCCTGATACAGACAATTCATAATTGCCTGATATTTAGATATACCTCATAAGCCTTTTTCTTTAACTCTCTCAAGTGTTATTTTTGAGTTTAGCCATAAGATGAGACTTGAAGTGATGCCATCTTGTACTACATACAGAAATGTCTTCTGTAGAATAGCAGAAAGGCAGATATTATGGACCCCCTCCTGACTTCACACCAGTGGAGGCAGGTATAACTTCACTCGCGTCAGTGGAGTTTCTCCTGATTTACACAGGGTTGAATGAGAACAGAATCAGGCCCTCTTGGTTAAGCCACATTCAGATTTAATTCTGATTGCAAAAACCAAGTAAGAACGCTGAATGAAGTTGTGTTTTTTCTTTTGCTTCAGTCACATTCTTATTGTGGGAATGGCTGAGAGAAAATAAATACTTAAAGAACCAAGCTGCAGCTCTGCCCAAGGGAATGTTAAGAAGCCCTTTCTGTTTAAATGGCGACTCTTCTAAGTGCAGCAAAATCTTCATGCTTACTTAGACTGCCTTGAAATTTGGTGCATCACATGAAAGTACAAGGCAGAGTTAATGATCCAAATTTGGAGTTAGTAGACAAAGGGTTTCTACAGTACAACTCTGTCAAAAATCAGCATTTTTAAAAAGTGTGTTTTTTGTGCAGCAATAAGACACAAAGCATGGCTTTGATTATCCACCAACTTATGCCAATTGCTCAGCAATTATTTTAGCTAGTATATAGTTCTCACAGCCCTTCTAAGGGAGCAATATTGAAAATGTGTTTACAGAAATGCATGCACGCAGCATGCCCTTGGTGGCTCAAGGGGATATGTTATGGCCACTGACCTTTAACTGCATCCAGGTACCATCTAGGCATCAACTGTTGGGAGAAAGCTGGAAAGGTCTTATTAATACCTGGTTCTGCCAGGTACCTTTTTGATTAGAAGGAAATGTAAGCTGAGGTATACAAGTAATTCAGAAAGGGGTTCAGCCATTTAAAGATTTTGGTGATTCTGAGGCTCCTGGCAAAGGTAACACTTAAAATATGATTAACCAGTTAATTATGTCTTAAGCAGTAACCCAACCACTTGTTAATGGAGCAATAAATCAAGGAAGAAGCCACAAAGTTCCCATCATGCCTTAAACTACACATGTGGCCAGGCATCAGCTGATAAGGGCTTCCAGTATTTGAGCCTTTGACTCAGATGTGCTCTTGAAGGTGAGAGCGTTGATTAGCTGACTGCCGCTGCCAGCCTCAGGTGCACCAGAGCCAAGGGTTCTGGTGTACCCGGGAGGTTGGGAGCATGGCTCCCAGTCTCGGGTGCGCCAGAGCTCTGACTCCAATGTACTTCCAAGGCTGGGAGTACAGGTCAGCTGACCGGTTTGCTACTTCCTGGCAATATGCCAGGATCGGGCTTTGATCCCTAATCCCTCAGTTGCATTTCCTGCCATGATTATTGGGATTGTACATCAGATCCCATTGCGTGTTTAACTGAATGTCTTCCAGGGGTCTGAGTTTTTCACGTTGCAAAGTAGCCATAAGTAACACAGCTATTCATCAGATCAACTACTGGAACATAAGCTGTGCGTGGGGTCTCAGGATTGGCAGGCAGAGGTGACGTGGCTGAACTACTGCTGTGTGCAGGAGAAGTACTTGTGCGGTAGCAGAGAATGGAAATGAGTTTGATGTAACGGTTGCCAGTAGTACATGACAACGAGCTCCGGATTTATTGCTCTGGTACTGTGCATTGACTGAGGGCCCAAAGGCTGCTCTTGGCAGGAGCTGGAGAGCTGAAAGGGGCAAAGGTTACATTTTATATGGGACTGGAGATTTTAATTGCTGATGTTAAGTTAGCTCTGAAAAATTAAGTTGTAGGAAAGGGAATGCATGCATAGAGATCAGCTAATGCCTGGGCATGTGCTAGTATCAGGAATGATTAGAGTAGACTTTGTCTACCACCTTCTCAGCACAGACATACGCACTTGCACTCACACTCACAGAGATCCATAGTGTGTACGGTTGCATTAAGACTCATTAGCAAGGCTAGCTTCACTCTTAGGCTGCTTTTTGTCTCCGTAAATGAATTTGGCTCCCAAAAGTTTGCAAACAAGGTTGGTTGTTGACAGGTAATGTAGGTACAACTCTACTGGAGGTTTTGAACTCTTAAAAGGAATTTTATATCTGTTCATGCACATAGGGGATAAGGTCTAACACCTGAAAGGTAAGGGGTGGATCTGCTGCACTCTGGGTCACGGATGTAGCTGAGATAATCCAGGTCCGCTACTTATGAGTCAGGGAGGGTCATGATGCAGTGGCTTCCATCACCTAAATTATTTCCTTCCCTTGATGTAGAATACAGCAGTGTAACCATCGGCGCACACAGCTGGGCAGAGCTCCTTTTGCTGTGTGAAGAAATCTGGTAAAGGAGGGGCAACCACTCTGTCGGCCTCTGAGGCTCCCTTAACATGTGAGATTAAAGAAAAGAGATCAGCATGTTCCTTGTAGGATCCACTGTGCCTTATTTCAGCAGTAAGTTCAGTAGGTTGCCAGTAACCATGTCCAGGGATTGTCTGGTAAGGGAATTGTCAGCAGGGAGGAATAATATGAGAGTGATCTGAGGGTTTAATTATTGGTCAGTGAAAGCATCTTGTTCCAATGAACCCTAGAGATAAGAGCAAAGAGGTTTGCAAAGGGGCCACAGCAGCTGTAAACTTTAGCAACTGGGGGCTGATTTATGGGAGTAGGCACAATGGCGAGTGAAGAATAAATGTCCCTGTTCAGTTTAGTTCACTATGGCCATGTGTAGATGAAACAAGGGGCATGTGTGCATGAAACTTTAAAGTGGAAAAATGCTTTTGTAGTCCTTTAGCGGTGTTGGCGTTTTCACTCATTGGTGGTGTATTGTGTATTAATTCCAGCTGCTGTTGGAAATTTGGCTACGTGATGTGCCTTAAGTCACTTGGGGCGCAGCAAACTAAAACTCCTCTGAGGAGTTTTAGGTTGCTGCCCCTACAGCTGTGAAACAAAGCACCCAGCTCCGTGCAGCTCCACAGCTCTGCAGGAAGCCCTGCAGGCAGCCTGGCAGCAGCCTGGGAGGGCAGGCTTTGCCCAAGAAAAGCAGTGAACCTGATTTTCCACCCCCTGCTCCCCCCCAGAGCCTGCCTGCCAGAGCTGTGTAGGGGCCTGGTGCTTCCCTCTGCGGCTGCAGTGCCCCCTGGGACTGCCTGAGCTGGGTACCTGCAGGCAGGCTCCACCTGCGGTGGTGGGGGGGGCGCTGCTGCAGCAGAGAGATGCACCAGCCCCCCTGCAGCCTGGGGACTGCTCCACCCTCCAGCAGCTCGCCTTGCACTCCCCTCCCTGTCGCTGGAGAGGCAAATAAGTCAGCGGGATGTGTGCACAACATGGCAGTTTAATCAGCCCTAAATTGAAGTTTTAATAAACCCACCACTTCAATTTAGGGCCCTCGTTTTATCTATGCACACTCTTCAACATTGCTGGGGAGGGGGAGAAAAAGCTGTTACACTCCAGCACATACCTTGATTTTGTGTTTTCTGGTTCTTAGAGATTCAAGCTGTGGTGAACTCAGCGTTCTGGACCACCATGAAATACTGCTGGGCAATTTTGCTCTGCATTAATGACATTTTATGTCAATGAACTGAAAATAAGAGGAGGGATGTGACCAAACCACCTGGAAAATGTATGTATTCAGTATGTCCTCTAGATAGTTGCTGCCAGTGTAGGTTACAGTGAAGCCCGGGTTTTGAGTAATTGAGAACTGCTTTACTTGTGCAAAATGGACAGGGAGAGAAGAGGCTTAGCACTTTAGAAAAAAGTGGATGTGTTCATCTGTATCAATGGTGGAAATCAAAATCTCCTTTTTTCATGTTGAATCCTACCATGTTTTCTGTGGAAAGGAGCAGGTGTGTAAAATACCACTTCTTTCTCTTGGCTGGAGACTTACAGAAATGATCAGGCCTATTAGAATTGACAGGTAAATTAATTCTCCTATGGTCCAAATGATGGCGATCTTCATTCTAAGAACAGAAATGAATTAACTCTATTGTCCAGTGTTGTATACAGTGCGTAACTGTGTGCATCTATGTGAGACATTTACTGCTGAGTAGACTAATTAGCTTCAGAGTAAAGGTCTTGCATCTACATGTGCAGTGCTATTAGGCTAGAGTAAACTAATAAACTCCACAGCAGGGTAGTACTTGTAAATACAAGTACCATCCTGCTGCAGAGGTTTTTTTTTTTAATTCCACAGCACTATGTGTAAATGCTGACAAGGCTGACTGGGGCATGAGGGTGCTTCAGTGTGGGGGCTGCCTGCCAGCTAGCCCTACACTGGAAGACCCTTGTGCCCCAGCTAGCCCCTCTGCAGCATGCTGAGTCAGATTGGAGCAGCCCCAGGCTGGCATGCTGACCCCCAGGACCCATTGCTCTCCGGGCTGCTCTGAACGGGCTCAATGTGCTGTGGTCCTGGCTGCATGTTCAAAGGGTGCTCCGGGAGCAATAAACTCTGATGCAATAAGTGCCAGAGTTTATTGCATCAACTTAATTGCACATGTAGACATACCCACTGGGTGTTGTATAGAAGGCAGGATAGAGATTTTGACAACAGGTTGTTGGCTATTTTTGCTAGCTCCAGACTAGAGTACCCAAGGAACTTTTATAGAAGCTAGCAGTCTTTAAAAGTGTTGATGAGATTTATGAGGTTTCTTTCTTTAAAATGAAATTTATCCGAAGTATCCAGGTCTTCAGCGTCTGTTGCTTGGAGAGATTTTTATTCCCTTGGTTCCATAGAATGTCACTGAGAGAGGAGTAAAATCAATCTTTTCATGGTGGGTCTGTTTGCTTCACTGACTCTCCAAAGCCCTCCTTTCCTTCCACCCATCATGCGAGTGAATTTTACAGAATGATTTGAATGTAAAGGAATATGTTACAGTCCAGAGATAAAGAAGAAACTGGACCATGTAATTTGTGTGCAGGAATTTTAGAGATTTTTTTCAATTAGCCTAAATGGAGACTACTTTTATTTCTCCTCATAGTTTCTAACACTTTTGTTAAATAAATGCCTGTAGGGCACTTACTTATATTGTAGCTGGTGACCTTGTGACACAAAAGACTTTGATTCCCTCTACAGGAAGTGGTCTGGTTAGCAATCAGGTCAAACGGAGACAAAAAACACAAGATTTCCCAGCGAGTTTCAATCCAGCTGTTGCTTAGTTGAAAGCTACTTTTCTGGCAGTAGGAACATTTAAAAAAAAAATCATGAGAAATCCATGACAACTCAAATCACCAGGCACTTTTGTGTGATTTCAATTGAAAGGTTTTTTAATAAATCCACAAAATGAAGTGCAATCTTTTCAAACTGGCTTTTTAATAAAAGGCTCAGTGTGAGTATGTTGAAATGCTTTCCATTGGAACTGAGATTACTTCCAAGCTCAGCCTGATGTATTCAAGCTCTGAACATGTGCCCCATGTCAGACTAAACTTCCATTGCAATCAATGGCAAAGAAGGACAGCACGAGTAACCCCATGAACTATGTCCATTATTTTTCAGGCTTAATAGTTTGGAGACGTTTTGCTGGGGATGGATAGTGATTTGGGCAGATGTTAAAATATGTCCTTTATAGAAGTCCTAACAATTGCTTATAGCTTCACATCTTAAAGAGTTTGACAGAGCAGAAAGGAACAACTTCTTCACTTGTTGCACAAATGTTTTGTTCATAAAGTATCCAGAACGATGACATTCCCCTTTGCTCTGTGAAACCACTGGAGATTTGAGCTAAAAGGAATCTCTGTGAATTCTTTCAAGTCTTTTATTATGCCTGTGCAAAATAGTCCCTCTTTATAACCCTAATTTTTTAAGCTATAAAAATGACGTTTGGGATAAAATACAAATGCATTTGAAATGAAAAAAAAACCCAAACCAGCTGATTTATACTATTTCTCCTCACTGACTTGAGCTTGAATTAAGTCAGCACTCTGGGATACTCACAGCTGACCCTTATATGGTGACCTTTTGAGCTTCTGCAGATGCTATGCATACTGGGTCAGCAGAAGAGCCACCCTAGTTTACACCAGCTGTGGGTTGGTGAGACTTTGTATCTTCTTTTATTTTTCAAAGGAGACCTTCCAGACATGGCAGGGTACAGTGTTCTTTGACTGAGTGTGCAGAGGTCAACAATAGCATGAATTAACATTATCCTCAATTTTACACTGATATGACTCCCCTGACCTTGATGATCTACGCTGCCTGTAGTGGGGTCTCGCATATCTTGAACTGCCACTCTCCCCATTTGTGTTAGTGAACTTCTGACATGGTATCCCAAGGATGGCTATTGAAGCGGCAGCACTGAGAGCTGTTTTATTGAATCTGGAGCTGGGGAGATCTAACTGCTGGGAAGAATTATTGAAGATACCAGGGTATCTTTGCTTGATAACCACTAGTACAAAAAAAGCTAAGCTTCATTTTAAGCCCCAGGTAGACATGCATTTTAAAAAATCTCTTTGATAAAATTCCTTTTGTAGGGTGTGGGGAGGTGGGAATCCTGTGCTACTGTGAATGAACCCAGTTTAGGGACTGCAGTAAAATGTATTTTTTTAAACATTGTATTGAAGGGCAGGGGGAGGAAACAAATAAGGATGGGATTTCTCAGAAGGGTATTTAGAGAAAAAAAAAAAAAAGCACTGTGTGACTGCTGGGCTGGGAGCCTCACCCGTGGGTGGTTCACCTTCGGTAGAGGGGGATGCCGCTGATCACACTGGATCGCTACGGGTTCGGAGTAGATCTCTTATGGCCCAATCCCCGCCTTAGTTCTCACCTGCCACGACTTGATGTAAAGTTCAGTTAAGGTCGGTTTGTGGGTGCTCCGCGGCCCGGGATCCCTCGGCGGTCACATTGCGGGGCTCCGCCACCCCTGTACCCCGACCTCACGCCACCTCTAGTGCTTTCACCTCTTTTGTGGGTCAGACCTCTTGTTGGTGGTCTGGTAACCTCCCCCTTGGCCTGACCTGCCCTCGTCGGATTCCTCGCGGGCCAGTCTGCCCCGTCCGCTCCTTCCTATGTCCTGTTGACTCGGCACTGGGTCGCAGCACGGGTTGTGCCCCTCTAAAGCATCCTTGACCCTGTCGTCATGTACGTGACACCTCAGCTGTTCCTGCTGGGGTACCCTTTTAACTGGGAAACAAACCTATAAACAACTTAAAGCCCAGCTTCTCAGCCCCTTACTGGCTGTGGCTCCTATTCGGACCTCCCCGGGTCCCCTTGGGCCATATCTCACCCTTAATCTCCCTAGTGCACCCTATGGATTCCTTAAACCTGGCCGGTTGGCGGCAACCTCCACCCGACTACACCCTTTCGGGCTCTTCCGGGTCCTCGCTCCCTCTTGTAGGGTTGTGTCCCCGTGCCACCGCCCCAGTACTCAACCTGTGGGTCTCGCAGGCTTCAAATCTGTAACCCGCAGGTCCCTCGTTGGCCATTCTTTCGGCCTCGTGGTTCATCTCCAACCTCACGGCCCGCCTCTGTTCGTCCGATGCCCTGCAGCCGGCTGTTGTTGTTGTACTCTCCTCTAGTTGAGCAGGTCGCTGTTTCGTCTTGGGGCTCTTCGCCCTTCTTTCTGGTGAGGCTGCTGTTTGCTCCGCTCTGGGGCTCTCCGCCCTGCTTACTGGGGATGCTGTCACATGCCCCGCTCCGGGGCTCTCCGCCCCTCGTGCAGCTGGACCCAGTCCCAGTTTCTCTGCCCCCTTTCATTCTTCCGCGGCCGCTTTTATCCCCGGTGGCCGCCTGCTCCCGATGACGTCATCTTCCGGCCGCGGCTGCATAAACAAGCGGCAGATGCGCTGCGCGGGTTCCTACGGCAGCACTGGTAAGTCCTGCTCCCACTCCCCGGGACACACTATTAATTTATATTCAGCCAAGAGTTTCTTTGGGGAGCTTATTAGCCACCAGGATGTAAGACTACGCACCAATGAGGAATCAATAATGTATGTTGCTACATTGCCATCTAATGGTGAGGTGGATAGTGAAGCCACATGAGTATGCCCCAGGGAGTGCTGGCCATGTGGAAAAAGAAAACTGAGTTAAAATGTCTAGCAGAACTGGACTCTCTTGTGTCCATGTCATCACTAGTTGAAATAGGAACTTCTGGTGAACATTAACTGTAGTACATATGAATGGCTGGAAACAGGTTGGCCTTCAAAGGTAAGGCCAAAGGGAAAAGAGTAGCCTTTACTTGAATGCTGTGATTTATTTGTAGAATGGCTTATGTGACACTACTGGATTAGTACACAATTTAGAGGAATTTGTGTATGTGTTAATTCATACTTTAAAAATATATAAAAGGAGCATGTTTTACTGAATAAGTATAACTGGCAGTAAATATGCAGTCATAGAAGTTTGAGTGTGTTCAGATTTTTCTAATGCAATAATTTCACAGAAGGGTTCCCCTAATCATAAACTGCCTGTGTATGATAAGTAAGCTTAGATGAAATGGATGAAACAAATGTACTCTGAATTCAGACTCGGGGTCAGAAATTATAAGTTGGGCCTATGCAGTTGCATACATTTTCTAGTTTTCCCCAGTTTTTGTGCTCAAATAGTATAATTGTTGGCAAATGTAAGTGCATGCTGACAGCTGATCATTTGCCTTTATAAGTACATGCTATATTTGTGTACGCTGGGGGTTTATGCACAAAAAAGATATGTGGGCCGTTCTCTATATACACACTCTTTGAAAAATTGCCCTTTTGAAACTCTTGAAGGGGTTTACATATTACATTAATATTGAAAGGTCTTTTTTACAGGCATGTTATGCTGTTCTAGTGAAATGAAATTGCTCACGGCTAATTGCAGGCTAAATCTTGCATGTGGAATACAAAGGGTCTTCATATGCCACAGTAATGAGTGTGGGTGAAAAACTGATATTGCTGGACCTTTAAAATCATGAGTTAACACAACTCAAAAATCACAAGTTTGTCTTAAGATCACGAGAGAGAAATTTTGTTGTGCTTTTTGTTATTTTGCCTGTTTATCTAGCTTTGGTTTTGAGGGAAGCCTTGTGGTCTCAGTGTGTGTGGTTGTGCACGCGAGATCATCTTAGAGACAAAATTCGGTTTTAATTATGTGGACTAAAATATGACTTCTGGTTCATTGATGGGCAGAGACTCTACATTTGCCTAACTCCTGAAGTATGGAGCTGCCACTCTATCCTGTTTCTCCCCTGCCCTATCTAAACAGTAGAAATCTTACCTTCTCAACATTGAAATTTCATGTTGCCTCTCTTGCCTCCTGCATTTCCATCCATTTCCCCTCACAGTTTCCTAGTCATTGCACTTTCCTCCTCTGGTATGCTAGATCCTACCCACTCAGTCTGTCTTCTCTTCCTGTATTCTCCTTTGCCCACCCCTAGTGTGTCTATTGGTTCACCTAGTTGCTTGACTCCTATTCATTTCCAGTATTGCTCCAGGGGCATTCTCCCTCCATTCACCCACAGTCTCATTGCCTCCATGTTCTCTTGGCCTATGCCTTGCCTTACCTTCTGGCTGAGAGTCTGAAGGCAGCATGGCTTCAGTCTCATTGAAAATAATGGAAACTGGCATTCATGCTTGCCAGGACACCCTCACTTTCACCTACAAAGTTAAGAAGGATATAATAGTCATCTTGCTGACAAGGTGATGATGTCTGTCCCAATGACAGTAATGGGAGATGGTGGTTGTTTCTGCTAAGAGCAAAACAGACTTAGAATGCAGAAATAAAAAATTCATGTCCCTAAAGGGGTAACCCCTGCATATTGCTGGAAGCAACTGGCAGCACTGAGATAGCAGGAAGCACCAGCTATTTGTTTATAGTATAAAGTTTGGTATACAGTTTGAGGATGAAAGTTTCACATAACCAGGCAGCCACAAAGTGAACTGTGTGGAGTACAGTTGGCCAGCTGATCTTTTGCAGCAAAAAGAAGTTTAACATCCAGCAGTAGGATAGCAAAGGGGGGTGGGGTGGGGGGGGGAGAGGCAGTGATTGGGGCATCAATCCCAGGGGATGGCCCTGGGAGGCGGGAGGAAGGATGAAAAAATAGAACCCTGCTGCTGGCAGCACAGCCAGTGATGCTGTCTGATGTGCACTGCAACTCAGGGCACTCAGTCATCACATTATACCTTTAATGCCCAGGCTTACTTTCAGCATCATGTAATCACACATGAACTGTTTTCGGTAAAGAAGTTTTATAGGTGAAAAAGTCCAGGGCTGAGGCAAGTCCACTGAACAGTGTATTTTAATATTCTGAGGCTCGAAGAGAAGATCCTAAGAAACACATCGCCCCTATAGATGTGCTCTTCCATATTCTAATTAGAATGCATCTGCGCAGACTCAATTGACTGAGTCAGTTCTGCATTCTAATTAGGATGCTCCAGCGTCTCCTTACTGGCACATGTATTAAGCCCCTGCGTATTTCAAAATAGCCTCAGGGGCAGTTTATCCAAACCTCATAGAATGAGCTTTAGATAAAGTGTCCTGTGGCCATTTTGAAATGCACAAGGGCTTAATACACGTGATGGTGAGCTGTTTTAATTAGAGCAGCTGCCCAGAAACTGCTTTAATTAAAATGCCTCCCAACAGCCCCAAGCACACGTATAGGCAGCCATAGGATCTAGACAGTTGCTTCTTGGTTATGGGACAGCAGTAACTGAGTTGAGATTTTTGCTAGGGCAGTTGTCTGTGTACCATCTGTGGCCATGTCTGTTCAAGAACAGAGAATTTATTTTGTAAATGAAACAATTACACTAAGGAAGTACCTGCTTCTGCATTACTGATTAGATCTATTAATAGCTGTTGAACAGAATGGTTGTAGACACTTCCTCTTCCATCTCAAAGCAATAATAGTGGATGCCGATGAATACAGGTAGTCCTCGGACTTATGACACAATTGGTTCCTGAAAACCGCATCTTGAGTTGAAATGTTGTAACTTGGAACCAATTTTCTCATAAGAAACAATGTTATAAATGGGGGATTGGTTCCTGAACCAAGGACCAATACCCTATTTTCACCAAAAATACCCCAGAATTTTGTACTCTGTCAATTATAGATGAGTAATATAGCTACATTAATATATTTATATTGTAAATGGTAATCATATTGATTTGGAAGGACTTCTTTGAGGTGACTTTGCTGGACTTTTTGAAAGGCTCTTGGTTAGACTTTTTGAAGGGTTCTTGGCTGGAGTCTTCTCAGGCGTCCTGGCTGCAGGTTTTTCTGGAGTCTTGTCTGCTTAAAGAAAGTGTCCAAGGAAGTTTGGATAGATGTTCTCCAGGGAGATGAGCAATGCAGCGACCTTGTTCACAGGCGTGGTGTCGCATTGGATCGAGCATTGTAAAGTTGAAACTGACATCATAAAGTTGAAACAGGGTGTCAGTTTATAAACGTAAGTGCAAAACGTTGCAGCTCAAAATGTTGTAAGTGGAGGACTGCCTGTACTTCACACAAGACGTATCCAGTTCAATGCTCTCCCTCTCTAGCATACACTTCTGCCACTGTTGGAGACAGGATAACTGGGCTTTGGTCTGACCCAGTATGGTACTTTTTACATCCGCATGAGGACTCCTCAAGTTGGAAATTGGCCTGCAGGGCCCCACAATATTATTTCTTGGCACAGAGGTGACAATATATTTCTATAGCATGTGAATAGGGGGGGGGGTCTAGTGGCCTGTAGGGGGGATCTAGTGGCCTGTTACAAACTAGTCAGAGGGGACCAGCAGGCACCGGGGAAGTCCCTGTTCCCCCGAGCACCGCCAGGAGCGACCAGGAATAACGGTCACAAGCTGGCAGAGGGTAGATTCAGGCTAGGCATCAGGAGGCGCTACTTCACGGTCAGGGTGGCTAGGGGCTGGAACCAGCTTCCAAGAGAAGTGGTGCTGGCCCCTCCCCTGGGGGTCTTTAAGAGGAGGTTAGATGAACACCTTGCTGGGGTCGTTTGACCCCAGTACTCTTTCCTGCCATGGCAGGGGGTCGGACTAGATGATCTGCTCAGGTCCCTTCCGACCCTAGAAACTATGAAACTATGAATATTTTCATCATCTTCTCTCTCAGGTCCGTTTGCACTGATGGTAACATGCATTTCTCTTTCAGCGATAACAAGGAGCTCTTTGCACAATTTGTGAGAAGGATTTACTCAGGTTTGTACATGTGTGTGGGTGGGTGAACCAAAGGACCAAAAAAAGAGGTATTTTCCTATGGCCCAGGATGAAACCCTTTCTGCTAGGTGTTGTATATGACTGACTGTTTACAGAAAAATATTGTACTCACCCAACTCCTTCTATAGAATATTTTTACATGCCAATATATTGCTGGTGAATAGCAACTTATTTTCTTCAAATGAAAGGCCTTGCACAATTTTAGATTTAGAAAACCTTTTCTGTGTTGATCTTTCTTTTCTTTCTTTTTTTTTTTTTTTAAAGAGCCAGAGACTTTGCATTCACAGGTGACACTATGTCCAGTGCAAGACAAATTAGTAAGTAACATCCAAGGATTTCATTCTGGAGCATTTCATCACTCAGGCTTTTGTCCAGGCACATTTGAATTTTCTCCCTAATGTTAGACATGGATCATGATTTATACATTACAGAAAAAAAATAATGTGTGTTTTCTTGAAGTGGCTTATCAGGCTTGGCAGATGCTACAGCACAAAAGAATATAGTTCTTGTATTCTGTTGTATAGCTATACAACTGTGTGGAACTGTATTTATTCTTGTATGTAGTGCATTTATTATGATTTCTGGGAGGTGGTTAACATAAGGTAAATACTGCATTTACAGGAAGGCTAAAGGCTAAGTGACATTTCATTAGAAGAAGCATACTCAGCTACCAGCTGTGCAGTGCAGGCATTTAAATGCATAACCTGCAGGGCAGCCATCCTGCTCTAAAACAGACATTTTCTTAATTACATACATGCTAAGGAGGCTCTCATTCTCAAATAAATGGCTTATTGTGCACACACTGAAGGGGAAAAAGGCTGCGTGTTTTGGCAGGATATAGACAATGGTTTTAAATGTGAATTTGCAACAAGAGAGCAGTGTCTGTGAGGCACTTTGCCATGTGTACAGGTTTACAGTATGGCTGCCTTGAGGCTGCCCTGTTTTTAAATACAAAAAGGGTATTCCAGTTCTTGCTAGTAACAAACATGGATATAGGGAAGGTAATGGGAGGAGCTTTTCTAAAAAACAGACAGACAGGTGAGTGCATTGTTTTTCACTACTTCACACCCCACCTGCTCCTTATTTTAAGATATCCTTTTTGCATGGAGTCCTGTGAAAGAGGTAGCTAAGAAATTAAAATGAGATTTTTTTTGTTGCTAAGAGAATTTCAGTGGTATTGCAAAACTTTCGAGACAGACCTGGCATTGCTATGAATATATCTAACGTATGATGACGCAGGCCAAGCCCCAACCAAATGCTGATTCACCAGCCCCAGGGTAGCTGGAGTGCTGCTGTTATGATTTACTTAATTCACAGTAGCGCTGAGAAAGGACTTCTTAGATGGTTTTGTGGATTGAAATTGTTCTGCTCAGATGTAGCATGTTAATTTGCAGCAAAGTGAGATGGTGACTAGAAGCCTGTGTCCTATTATATGGGGCATAGAGCTGGTTTTCCACTCTGCCCCCAAGATGTTAATGAACTTGCAATCACAGTGGTGGCAACACAGTCCTTCTGAATCTTTGTCTTGTTAAAATATGTATAGGAAGATGAGAAATAAATAAAGGACCTTGTCTCTATTAACCAGGAAACCTTGCAGAGTGTCTAGATCAGACTCAAGTAGCAGTTGTTAACTTTTATAAAAGCCTTTCCCAACGGAGCTGAAGGAAAGTTTAGCTAACTGTAGTTATTAGGGTTCTTCATCCTTTCTGGAAGTCAGCTACTTGGACCTTGTAAGTTATTCATTACAAAACTGAAAATGCTGGGTTTGCGTTTGCAGAATCATGCTTAGAATATACACTGTACCCTCATTTTTTTGCCTCCGTGAAAGGTCATCAAACATTTCAATAGAAACTTCAGGGTGCACATATCTTTCAAAACTGGATTGGTGAGGCTTTGACATGTTGAAAATTGCATGATATTGCCATGAGGTTTCTGATTTGCTGGTACTTGTGTGTGCTCAGGAGAGTTGTAGAAGTTATCTGGATTTCTTTCCTCAGACTTGTGTGGAAACGAGGGAAGAAAAGTTTTCCTAGTGTGAAGCAGAGTCATCCACCAAAGATACCCGATGAGGTTAACAGTCCGGTAATACTACATGCAAAGGACACTGAAACTGAAAAGAAGGGAATGTGAATGGACATATATTCTGCAAAGCTAGTTGATATGTAGGGATAGGGGATTTCCTTACTTGAATACTAAGATGTATTGAAAGTATATGGTTTCAGATAGTTCTGAACTCTAAAAGAGCTGAAAAGATGTTTGCTGCTTATGTGTTTAATTTTCCTAGGCTGTGAGGCTGTTTTACTGTATGCCATTGGTTTTCAACCTGTGGTCCATGGACCGCTGGGGGTCTGCGAAAGGTGGTTATGATCAATCAAAAGTATGTGAACACTTACACTTGAAATTCAAAGGCTTCCACACCTCCATTTGAAATTTCCAAAGGGGTCCACACTTCCATTTCAAAATTTTTATAGGTTTGCAAATGAAATCACTGTTTTGTGATTTTCTATGCACAGAAAACCACTGTTCTGAAGTGTTGAGGCTGGTAGATACTTTAGTTTATAGGCATGTTATATTACTGTGGGGTTGCTGAGGTTTCCATGCATTAAATTGTTATCTTTGTAGCCCTAGAATTAGGACAGGAATTATTTGAAGGGGGCAGGGCAGTATTATTTTAAGTGCCATAGTTCAGCAAGGTACACTTGAAAAATGAGAAATACTCCACAGTTCTGTAAACAATGCAACTTGTTGCTTCCTATCTAATTTTAAAATAGCTCACACAGATGCATTTTACTGCTGTGTAAAAATTGTGTTTGTTCTGATAGTGGCAGTGGTTTAATTTTCCCTTTTGTTTCTTATTACTTTAATTATATATCTGACATGCATGGAAATGCACTTCATTCTCTAAAACATCTGTGGTATCCTGCTGTGGAAAAGGCCAACTTAGCTGAGGCTCTTGCTCTTGCCTGATATTAATTAATTAAATATTCATTTGCTAATCTTCCATCCAGCGGCTGTATGTATAGTGAACAGCCTGCAGAGGTCACATTCAGTATTGCCTAGGGTAGGAGCACCAAATGGGAAAGGATGATGGATGCTTTGAGAAAAGCAGTGGGAAGGGATTCCACCTGGTCTGTGCTGCTGCTGCTGCACCACATGCACATGGCTGCTACCATCTGCTCTGGCAGGCCTTCTCCTTCTACCTTCCAGAATAAAATACATATCTCTGTTTAATAAAGCTGAGGTCAATTCACAATGCATAGGGACTCTCTGGGATTTACAGCAATGGTTCTCAACATTTTTAGACTCAAGGCATCCTTAGAAAATGCCAGCTTCACTTGGTTTTTTGAGTACAGTAAAATAACAGCAAATCTTTTGTTGCGAAGAACTCAGGAAGACCAGAAGAGTTCAGAAAGTTTTTAACACTCTGGATTCCTACTTGAAATCTTGGTTTTTATCTTGTGAATCGTGTAGGTGTTTGTACACCTAAGCATGCTAATCCTGCACAGAACCCTTAAAAGGATAGTTTGGGACCCTTGTTGAGAATTACTGGTTTAGAGCTATGGCTTGCTTTTTTCCTATGTTCTGTGCATCTGATGTAACACAGATGCACAGTAATTTGTATTATAGGTGAGGCATCTGTTAAAATATCCCCCAAACCCCCACTATCAGTTATTACCTAAAGCCTAATCTGGGATCCCACCCAAATGCCACCGGGGAGGTGTGCCAATTCAGAGCTCAATTGCTCCATTAAGACACAGCCCTTGGCATAGTGTTGGAAACAGCATATTGCTGTAGTGTCCCAGAAGGAGCTTGACCAGAGTTTGTACCTTCAAAAGCTCCTACAGCTCTCAGGCATGTATTAGAGTTGCAAACTCTGCAGTTTAGACTCATGGGGAACAGACAGAAGTTATCTTTGTCATGCGATCAGCTCCCTGAAAGTACTCTGCACCTGTGCATGGCTGCAGAGTGCTTTAAAAGTGGCCAATTCCATCACAAATTATCCCTTATCTAATGAAAGTTCAGATGAAGGTACTCCGAAGTGGAGTGTCATAGGGACCTTGTGTTCCCTAGGGTCAGCCTGTTAGCCTAACCGGGGCTGGGCTGCATCAATGCCTGTCTGCAGGTAGGGAGGGAGGAGGGGGATGGGGAACTGCGGGCTAGGGTTTGCCTGGCTTGAGCTGCAGGGGGACAGATAGATTGGAGCCCCTCCCCCCCCACTTTGCAGCCTCTCTCCCTGGCCCCCCTTCAGTTCAGGCTGGGCAAACCCCAACCCACAGCTCCCCCTCCTTCCCCCTTCCCTTTCTGGAGACAGCACCAGAGCTGGGAGGGGAGGTGGGCCTGCATGAGCCCAACCCTAATTGCAGGACAGTCAGGCAGGCTCAATTTCCTCCTTCCCCCAACCTGACCCAAGAGGCAAACATCTGTTGGGTTGGGGGGGGGGGCACTGCCCTAAATCATGATGCTTTATGCAAAGCACCATGAGTTAGAGTGGGAACTTTCATGCCTGGCAGTGCTCATGTTGTCTCCTGTGCTCAGTCAGCCATGGTCTTTTCTTCACACTATCCCCTTTGGGCTAACTCAAACCACTGAGATTCTGAGAAGCAACCAGATGTAGTTATGCATCCTATTTCCCCCTGCACATCTATTTATGGGCCATGCAGAAACTAACCGTTATCATTTCCACTATTAATCAACACCATCCCTCATAATCCTTGAATTGCTATAAGAGATCAGTCCTTTATGCCACCTTGCCATGTGAGCCTTTAAAAATGTTGTCTCTGTAAGCAGTAGTTGTAGCCATACTAGGAAAATGGCAAGGTGCTCGCCACTAGATTTCAGAAATATGGAGGCAGATACAATAGCAGGTTTTTTTGATTCAGTCTGATTCCTTTTTAAACTGCATTAAAATGCATCAAATGTGTCAGCCATTATAAAACTGTGAGATACCAAGCAAATGAGGTAAGTAAAATTAGTGGCAACTGTGAACAGGCTACATTGTACTGAGAAATATTAGCAAGACTGTTCCCCTGAGACTGGCTGGCTTTTAAGGGAAGTCATCTAGACTATTGTAGATGTGAGCTGATTGGGATCACATGATTAAATTATGAGACACAGGATTTTTGTTTTAAAACTTGTTATCTTGATTTCAGTATGTTATATGTAAATGTTGCTGCCTCTTAAGGTTATGCCGTAGAAGCTTATTATGTTAGCCGGCTCTCTTTAAAAGATAGATTTGAATGTCTGTAGACATATTGAAGCTTTGCTCTTGCATTTGATACTCAAATTACTCAAATAAGAGAAACAAACAAATATAACAAAGGGCAAATGAAGCTCAACAATATTTAATATAAAAGGGAACAAATAAGCTAGTGTATTAAAACAAAGGAAGCAGAACAATACATTGGGAGTTGTGAAAATACACTTGAAACCTATAACTGGAATTTTGTTCAGCTCATTTCACTTATCTCTGATTTGACTAATTTCAAACTTTTGAGAGGGCTCAGTCTGATCCTTCTTTTTCAGTGTGAATTGCTATATACAAATAGGTTTATTAAAAGTAATAAGTGTCCTCACCAGCCTCCTGTTTCCAGCAGCCCTTGAAGGGAGTGACCCCGAAACCGAGTGTTGGAAGTGCAGTACAAGCTCATAACTATAGGAATTATCTTAATATACATTGTAGGCACAGACAGATGTGCAGCTCCCCGGTCTAACTCATGGTGCTTCCCAGAAAGTGCCATGAGATAGACAAAACCAACAGATGCTAGCTGTTGAGTTGGGAGGATGAGGGTTCAAGTTCCTATATGGAGCTGATCCAGCAAGAGATGTTGCATGTCTGCAGCCTCTTCTCCTAGCTCTGCCCCCCCACCCCCTGCAGCTCCGGGATGGGAGAGGGAGAAGGCAGGGGAAGGAGGTCCATTCTAGGGTTTGCCCAGCCATGCTGAAGTCAGGTGGGGAGAGGGGGAAGTGGGTAGATCGGAGCCCTTCACCTCAGGGGGCTCCCCCAGTGCACCCCTCCCTCCAGTGCATCTGGACAAACTCCAGAATGTACCTCCCTCCCCTGCCTTCTTCCCCTCCCATCCTGAGACAGTGCTGGGGCTGGGCTGCTTTGGTCCAGGCACTGGAGAAGGCAGAAGTTAATGAAGGCACTCCCCTTTGGAGTGCCTTCATTTGAACCCTCGTATAATCAGGGTTAATTTGTTGCGTGATCAGACCACTCTGCAGCCATGCTCTTCTGTTTGAGCATGGCTTTAGTGTGCTTTCAAGGGGCTGATCACACAACAAATGTAATTTCTGTCTGTGCCTTAAGAAGCCAGTCATTTGAAACCTAATGTAGTGAGCTGTAATATATGTGCCTTTTCCATGCTTGGTGACATAGTTAATGTTGGCAGCTATCAGTCATGGCGAGTGGTCAGGGCCCGGCACCAAGCATGCCGTCCCTGGGCAGCTTTACTTGCTTATTCCCAAGGCAGTTTGAGGAAAGAATTAGGAGCAAGGCTTGATATAGTCATCATCAGCACTTATTTACCACAAAAGTAAAAGTATTAGCTTGAATGAAAAATACTTGTGCTACCACAGTTCCAAATCCATTAGGATTCATTTCCAATGTCAGAGCTATATCCCCGCACCCCCAATAAATCAATTCTGTTCCTCCTAAATCAGCAATATATCAGGTCTGCTCACTAGGAAATCTGTGGTGCCCCCTCAAAATCAGTGAATTCTGTTCCCCTCTCAGCTACATCTTTGCAGGATGAGACTCCTTTTATGTTGCTTCTACTTGTGCTGTTTCTTTTCTTTGTGCTGCTGTTCCTTTTATGTCTGGATCCTGCTCCCTATTACTCGGTGATAGTGGCTCCAGCCTCTGTATTTTCCCCACTCTTCTCTGTCTTCCCACTCTTTTTAGCCTACCTCTCATAAAAAAACCCAACTGTTTCTTACTGGGGCCCTCTATTCTCTTTTACACATCTCCTAAGGGAGCTTCAGCTGCTCCTCTCCTTCCCCAGTCTTTTCCTGTTGTTTGCCCTTGTTCCCAGCCTTCCCATTTCCTCCAGAGAGGGCACAACTCTGACTTAACTTGGGGGCCCTTCTCAAGCTCATGCCCATTGCCACTGTGAGTTTTGCAGCTGTGTGAAGTGGTGCTGACATGTAAGTGTGTATACAACTAGGAGCTGAAATAATAGCCCTCTCTCCCCGCAACACACAGTGTACAAAAGCCACTCACCAGCTGTCAAATGGTAAATCTCAAATCTCAGTCCCTACTGATCTGGCTTGGATTTGAATCAGCAAATGTTTGGTAAACTGTTAGCCATGTCTATCATTTTAGGAGGTTTTTTTAATCTTGTTTCAAATTCAGTATACTGTTATTGAGGCTCCGGTTAGAATGTGTCAGCATTTCTGTGAGCTGCTGCCTCGGTTTCAAACTTGACTGTAAAAATCTGCTTTGGTCTGCTTTTCACAAAAAGGGCATATGTGTCCTTTCAATATGTGTGTGAAACTGCTATTAGTATTAATACGCATTACAGGTGCCCAAAGCAGAGGCTTCTCCCTTCCCATCCTCTTAACCCAATGGCACAGTTTTTGTTAGTAGGCTGTTGTCCCCCAACCTCTCTGCAAAGAACAAATACTTTTTTGGCAGTTGCTAAGCTGTAAAAACAAAAGAACATAAAGAATGCTGTGGGTTTTACCAACTCCTTTGTACTTCGTGAGTGCAGCATGGCTGTGCTCTCCAGCCACTCTGCTGTGGGGCAGCCTAATGCCATTGCATTTACAAAAGAAATAACAAATTTCAATAAAACAATGTCTTTTGCTTATAAAAAGACTCCTGTGTGTAGTGCAATGTCTGGGTGGCTTGTCAGTTGTGCAATGGGACCTGGGGCATCTAGATTTGAAACCAGGGATCTGTTTTGCTAGGCATGGCTAATCAAGTACTGCGTGAAGCCCAGCCAGCCTCAGAGCGGGATGGAGCAATGCTCAGAGTGGGTGTGGATTTCTTGTGCATACAAATACATCTCTATTGTACTTCAGTGAATGACCTCAGAGTTCACCATCCTACTGTAATGTACTAGTGAAGGAAAGAATCCCGTGTTGATGCTCATTTCGGAAATAGAAATAATTTTAAAGAAAGAAATTCTTCAAATAGGTAATAAAGAAATGGATGCTGCAGTAACAGCTTAACCTGAAAAAATGGACCCAGAGTTAAATAAAGCTATATTATGTCTCTCTCCTATTTCTAACCAGTAATGTATAGTGGTGACAAATTGTAAACCCCTGTGAGATGCATGTTTATCATACACCTTTAATCCCTCACTGGCTCTCTTCTACTAATCCTGCTGCCCCAGGATTTATTCTAACATTTCCAGTGTGTGAACGTATTTAAAAAGCAGTCATTATTAGCACAGCAAAGTCAGTCAGCCAAAGAAACATTTCTCTGTCACTCTAATGCAGATTATTCTCATGAAATTACACAGTTTGGTGTTTTATTGTTTTTTCCTGGGGGAGGAGGGAGGTACTTCTCTTTAGGTAACCTGAAACGCTCAGTTATGGTCTATAATGCGGTAAGCTAATGTGAAGCACTTGCTAATGAAACTTTTATATCAGTGGTTGGCAACTTCTTCAGGTTGTGAGCCAGAATGGCCCAGCTCAGGTAGGCAGCAGGCAGAAGCTGGGTGCTAGGATTCAGCTGCTGCTGCCACCACGGCAGCATGAGGAGAGCCACCATTTCTTCCCACAATGGTATGGGGACAGCTGCAAGGCTCACTTCTGTGGTTCAGATCCAACCCATAGGCCTTAGGTTGCCAACCCCTGTTTAAGACCATTAAACACTAGCATTTATTTTCTGTCTGTGTATTATTGTCTTCCTTGTATTGAAGGACAGTAGCACTTCTAGGAAAGTTAAGGAGTACTATCTTAGTGGCAAGAAATAAGAAGAAATATAAGTCTAATATTGATTTTTATCATGTGCATATGATCTCTTTGACTGCTTTGTTCACATGATTTTTACATAAGCTTTCTTACTCTATTGCTAATTTTGCCAAACCTGCTGCTGGATGTCACTAGAAACTTTCTGACACTATGGAATATGTTACTATCTACCTTTAAGCATGAAGTAATATCTTTTGAAAGTACATTCAGTGATTTTTTTTTTTTTAAAGTGTAACTAGATTGAAATACACTAGCATTAAGTCATGTGGAAACCACTCATTTCCTGTCCACATACTACCAAGTTATACATTTTTGACCACTAGGGCTCCATATAATGCCATCTCCTTGTTACTCAACACAAAATACCATCAACAATTCTGTTTATCACAGGACCTTTGATGAGAGAGCAATTTATAGATTAGTAGGTCTAGGGAGGTGATTCTTCCCCTCTATGCGGCATTGGTGAGGCTGCAGCTGGAGTTCTGTGTCCAGTTTTGGGCACTGCACTTCAAGAGGGATGTGGATAACTTGGAAAGGGTTCAGAGAAGGGCTACTTGTATGGTTGAGGGCCTGCACGTAAGATCCTATGAAGACAGATTGAGGGACCTGAATCTCTTCAGCCTCCGCAAGAGAAGGCTGAGAGGTGATCTTGTGGCCAACTACAAGCTCATTAGGAGGGCAGCAGGGAATAGGGAATACTCTGTTTACCAGGCCGCCCCTTGGGGTTACTAGAAACAATGGCCATAAGCTGAAGGAGAACAGATTTTAGATTGGACATCAGGAAGAAATTCTTTATGGTGAGGGTTGCCAAAATATGGAATGGGCTTCCAAGGGAGGTGGTGCTTTCCCCTACCTTGGAGGCGTTTAAAAAGAGATTAGACAAGCACGTGGCTGGAGTTACTTGACCCCAGCATTCTTTCCTGCTCATACTCTAATAGGTCTGTTCCGACCCTAGAAATCATGAAATCTATTTCAGTTTAAGTGCTGAAATTATCCATTTGCCCAAAGTGTGTGTGTGTGTGTGTGTGTATACACGTGTGTGTGTGTATGTATATATAAATAAATAAGAAAGAAGTGAATGCTGCTTTCCTTATTTTCTCCCCTAGTAAAAAAATGTATATAACGCCAGTAACGTTCTTTTATTTGCAAGGCTGTGCAGTTTTGTCATGGTTTCAAAAGCAGTTTCTTTGTAGAAAAAGCTCACTTTCTGTTTTTTTTTCAACTTTGTTCTACTGTTTGAGATACAAAATTGCAATTAGCAACATTTTTGCAAATTGCATCAGTGTAAAATGCTGGCACTAGATAGTGGGGGTGTAGTCCATCAAGAAAACAAATTAACATGAGCATTTCTTTTTACCATGCTTACTAATGCAGTAGGGCAGCAGTAAACCTACTCTCATTGTCTTATACCATTGTTTTCACCATTGGTTAACTGGTAGATTGAACACTTGTTAGAAGAAATGTGATATTTCTAAATCTGTACCCTTCCTGAGTGCCAGAAGTTATACATTTAATAGGTTAAATGATCATGATATATTTCAGATGCAAAATCTCCATTCATATATTACTTTTTTGTCGTTACAGGTCTTTGTTTAAAAGGATTTTTGTCTGGCTGCTCGATCTGTGCGAGTCTCTGCTGTGAGTGTTTACTTAACAGGTTAGTTCTATCATTTTCATTTTACAGCTTGAATTAAATTCTTCCCATATTTTCCCCTTCTGCTAACCTTGTCAGTTTAAAAACTGGTACAAGTACTTACCAAAGTACTGTGTGATAAAGCTAAGCTAGTCATTCTTTCGTAGCAATGTAGCAGCATTAGGTTTTTTGCTTCTCTCTTACCATGAAGCCCTTTTCCATTTCTGAAGAATGTTGATGTCAAGGACAAGATGTGGTATCAAGGCCACATATTTGTATTGTAGGTAGGAAGGCTTGTCTGTTATTTTGAATTGCACAATTTTGCCTAAAGAAATCTAAACTTGCCTGTGCTCATCTGGAGCCCACTTTGATTTATTTCTATAATGTCTTGGGTGGTGTCATCAGAGATCAAATAGTCTTGTATGCTGTAATCAACTACATCTAAAAACTGTTTGAGATTCATAATGTAATGTATTTGTCTATTAGTTCAGCAAATACTGTGCATTAATGAATGTGATATCATTAGTTGGAATTATGTCTTTGGCACTTATTGATGTAGCTAGAAATTAATCTGCCAGTCCATTCAAAATAAGACAAATCCTTTAGAGTGGTAAGAAATCTACATTTTCCTTTTTAAATATTAGGTATTTCAAAGAAGTATCCATGTCTACATAGTTAATAAGATAGTGGATGGGCTGATCTCGCTCAGTGCAAGTGCAAGACATGCTGTCAGTGATTAGTATGCATTGCCAGAGTTTGATTATACCGGCTTTTGACCTATTTTTAACAGAAACTAGGGCAGTCCTTTGGATTGCCTTTCCATGTCCCTGGACACCCTGCTGTGTTATGTTCTCCATATTTGACATTATAGCACTCAAATGCAGTGCCAAACTGCAGACTATTCCTTGGGGGGTTTCACTGAAACAGAGATGTAACAAATGTCTGCCCGTTCTAAGTGCACAGTGATTCCTGATAAATCACACGTGCAATAAGTGATTCTTCTGCATGGGTTATTTGTTGTATTCAAGAGCACCTTTCAGAGCATTTGGTGTGGAAGATCCTTCTGGAAATAATGATTTTAAGACTGATCTGGAAAAATGCTCCCTCTGCCTCTCTTTGCAGCTCGAGCTGCAAAGATATATCTACTGATTGAATACCTAGTAGCTATTTCCTAGCTAATGGTATTACCTATTAAATCACAAGACATAGCATACCATTTTATCCATTCTCCACATGCATGTTCACAGCAGAGTGAAAAGAACTCAGAAATCTAACACCCTCTATCGCTGGAATATTTAGTAACTCGTATGTTATGTGACTGACTATGCTAGGAAGGTTTCAAGATATTTTAAAAACCTTTAGACATTGTTTAAACATTGAAATATTTCTGGACAGGACCAGACCCTTTTTATTTTGCTCTATTTAAAATGTTTCTCGATGTCTGTCTTTACCATTGTGAGATTGAGAGCATCTGAGTGGCAGTTACTACCAAGAAAGCCAAACAGACAGGTGATACGAACCATGCCAGGGGAAGAGGGGGAAGTAAAGGGGTAAATGAGTTTAGATTCAGAAAGCAGCTGTGGGAGTGAGAATGACAGAGGAAGAGATGGAAAGGACTGTCAGAGTAGGGTGAGGAGATGGAGGGAGGGGGAGGGTGACTAGAGGAAAATGAAGGTTCATGAAGCAGATGCTTAAGACTGGAACGGCTACATAAATTGCTTGGGGAGGCCTGACCTGGATTCTTACACGAGTAATAAGAAGAAGGGAGGAGAGAGAGATCTGGTAGCAGACAGACACCAAATACTAAAAATAGAGATTGAGGGAGTGAGATGATATTATGGAAGGATTAACTTTGCCTGTTTTACACCCACCCTTTTTACAATGTCGAAGACAACGGCTCTCTAGGCTTCAGACATTTGAAAGCAACTGAACTGGATTTTGTCCTTCTCCGATTGACTGAAGTTAAGCTGAAACTTACTGGAACCAGTATTTTAAACAGATTTAACAAAGCCTTTCATTCAGACTTATTATAACAGCTATTTTTTTGTCAGCATTTACTTTTTCTGCACGTGGCAAAGATTTTTGGGGGGGGCATATCTTTTACTGGACTGACTGTATAGTTGGGATAAAGTTAGACAAGCCTTCAAATGCAAAGCATTCTTCTTCAAGTCATAGCACTTTTATGTCTCTTGGTGTGTCCACATGCTGAACTGTCCTTATCACTGAGGCTGGTCATCTTCCTCCTACTCTGTGCTGCTTCCAATAAATGATTCATTTTTGTTAGTGGGGCTGACATCAGGTTATCACCCCTCCCCCCTGCTTCATTCTTACCCCTTGCTAATCTCAAGTTATTTGCATACGGTAACACTGGGTGAAATGATGTGGGTCAACAAATGATATTAGGCCATGCACACACACACAGACTGGCTAAAGAGGAAGACATGTCCTTCATGGCTGATTAAACCTGCAGAGTGATATTGGCCCCATTACTTCTGAGAAATGTTAGTGCTTCTCTTTAAGAAGGCAAGTTGTGAGCCAAACATAAATGAATGGCGATTAGATCCAAGATACTATCTCTGGAAATTAATAGTTTGTATGATCACTGTTAGTGTGAGCCGTCCTTCATTAGGGAAGGTTGTTTAGAGGGTCTGACTCAGATTCATCTGCACTCAGAGCCTATAGATTTCCTTGACTCTTTTTAGTATTTGGGTTGAGAAATGAGACTGCCTGGATGAGAGTGGGTTATACTCTGATAAGGGGCAAGGATAAGATGTGCATGACAACTCTGAGTAGTTATTAGTTTTTGGTGTCATTTATTGCAAGGTGTGCTTTGAACCATTTGCAAGAATGAACTTGAAGGTTTCTGATTTATCAGGTAGCAGCAATGCCCCACAGCACCTGTGATCAGCTACAGCTGTGCCAAAAGCAAATGTTGTTGATCTTCTCTGCATGATAATCAGCAAACTGAGCCCCCTCTGGGGTTTAGTGTTTGGATTTTAGGAAAAAAGGGTCCACTATAGACCAAATAGATTTGTATTTGTCTTTAATTGGAAAAAGGGAAACAAAGGTCCCTCAAAATAACTCACTTTTAGAGAGTGAATAGAAAGAGGAAGATGCCTTGGGGGTATAAAATTATATAATTCATTGACTTTTTTTTTTTTTCTTTTTTTACAGACTTATAAAGTGTATTGCACTAGGTGCTCATGCCATACCTACATACCTCCACATTTGGCCTTTGAAGAATAAAACTGTTTTCAGTTTTACTACTAACAATATATTCCTCCCTCCTAACATAATCTTCTGTTCATGACTTATCTATTAAGATTTACCTACTGGGCAAGTGTTCATAAAAAGAGAGAAGTGATTACTTGCCATAGCTATGGTTTGAAAACAATGCTCTGTGTATTAAAAATGGAATTTTTTAGTAAAATTGCTACACAAACAGAGTACGTGTGTGGAAAATGTATGAAAAACAGTTTCAGACTGCTAAGAGCCATATAGAAGTGGAGAGAACTATGAGCTCTTTTCTTATTTTTTTCCAAGATCTATTCAACATTTCCTGTAGGGGGGCATTCTTACCATAATGGCTACTGTTAACACAGGAATACAGGTTCCCAAAAGGGATGGAAAATGGAAATATAACTGTGACATTGAAACACTAAAAGTGTTATGTATAGGTATTGTTATTGGGGTTTTGAAATGTCAGAAAAGAATGGGATGTACTAATTGAATTTATCCTTAAAGAAGTATACATTAGTAGATTTCATAGATTTCATAGACATTAGGGCTGGAAGGGACCTCGGGAGATCATCGAGTCCAGCCCCCTGCCCAAAGGGCAGGAAGTCAGCTGGGGTCATAGGATCCCAGCAAGATAAGCATCCAATTTACTCTTGAAGGTGTTCAATGTAGGCGCTTGAACCACCTCCGCTGGCAGACTGTTCCAGACCTTGGGGGCTCAGACAGTAAAGAAATTCTTCCTTATGTCCAGCCTGAAACGGTCTTGCAGGAGTTTGTGACCGTTCGACCTTGTCATCCCTTGGGGCGCTCTGGTGAACAGACGTTCCCCCAGATCCTGGTGGTCACCCCTGATAAACTTGTAGGTGGCCATCAGATCACCCCTGAGCCTGCGCTTTTCCAGGCTAAAGAGTCCCATGGCTCTCAGCCTGTCATCGTAAGATCTGTTTTCCTGACCTCCGATCATGCGCGTGGCTCTCCTCTGGACTCTCTCAAGCTTCTCCACATCCTTTTTGAATTGTGGAGCCCAAAACTGGACGCAGTACTCCAGCTGCGGCCTCACCAAGGCCGAGTACAAGGGGAGAATGACGTCCCGGGATTTGCTCGAGAAGCATCTATGGATGCACGCCAGCATTTTGGTCGCTTTACTAGCCGCAGCATCGCATTGCAGGCTCATGTTCATCTTGTGGTCAATGATGACCCCCAAGTCTTTTTCTTCTGTAGTGCTAACCAACATAGCACTGCCGAGCCTATAAGGGTGCTGCAGGTTTTTCCTCCCAAGGTGGAGAACCTTGCATTTTTCGGTGTTAAACACCATGAGGTTCTCGTCTGCCCATTTGCTGAGCTTGTCCAGGTCAGCCTGGATCACCCGCCTATCTTCTGGCGTGGATGCTTTGCCCCAAAGTTTGGTGTCATCGGTGAACTTGGCTAGTCCACTCCTGACTCCAATGTCCACATCGTTAATGAAGATGTTGAACAGTATGGGTCCCAGGACAGAGCCTTGAGGGACCCCACTGGTTACAGGGCACCACGATGAGTGACTGCCATCAATCACAACCCTCTGGGTCCGACCACGAAGCCAATTTCCCAGCCAGCGGATCGTGGTGGAGCCAAGGCCACAACTGGGCAGTTTGGCCAAGAGGTGATCATGGGATACCAGATCAAAAGCTTTTTTGAAGTCAAGATATATGACATCAATCTCTTCTCCCTTGTCCAGGTGATAGGTCACCTGGTCATAGAAGGAAATGAGATTGGTCAAACAAGACCTACCCGCAACAAACCCGTGCTGGCTATCCCTTAGGATGTTAGCCTGGGCCAGTCCCTCAAGGATGGCCTCCTTCATAAACTTTTCTAAGATCTTCCCCAGGATAGAAGTCAGGCTAATGGGCCTGTAGTTAGCCAGATCCGCTCTCCTCCCTTTCTTGAAGATCGGCACCACATTGGCCTTCTTCCAGTCTTCGGGCACTACACCAGAGCGCCAGGAGTTTTCAAAGACCCATGCCAGGGGCTGGGCTATGATGCTCGCCAGCTCCTTGAGTACCCTGGGGTGCAGGTTGTCAGGGCCGGCTGACTTGAAGGTATCCAGCTTCTCAAGGTGTTCCTTCACGAGGTCAGCATTGATGGAGGGTAGGGGATCCCCCTCACCCAGATTTTCCTGTCCCATAGCAGGCATGGGCATCCCGTGTGACTGATGAAAGACTGACACAAAGTACCTATTTAATAGGTTGGCTTTTTCCTGGGCGTCAGTTGCCAGTTGCCCCATCTGGTTTAGCAGGGGTCCAACATTGCCCTTGCTTTTCCTCCGGCTCCCCACATATCTGAAAAAGGACTTTTTGTTGTCCTTGATGCCTGAAGCTAGTTGGAGTTCAGTTGCAGCCTTGGCTTTCCTGGTTTGCTCCCTGCAGGACCGGACCAGCGCGGAGTAATCCTCCTTGGAGGTAAATCCCATCCTCCATCCTTTGTAGGCTTTCCTTTTTAGCCACAGTAGGTCCGCTAGGTCCCTGGAGAGCCAGGGGGGCTGCTGTGCCTTCTTGCTGCCTTTCCTCCGTGTTGGAATAGATTTAGCTTGTGCATTGAGGATCGCTTCCTTGAGAAGCAACCACTCTTCTTGAACTCCCAACTCCCTGGGGTCATGGTCCCTGAGGGCCTGACTGACTAGCCTCTTGAGCTTGTCAAAGTCGGCTTTTCTGAAGTCAAGGACTTCTGTGTTGCTGACTGACTTGCCAGCTTTACGGCGGATGGTGAAGGTGATCAGCTCATGGTCGCTGTCACCCAACTTCCCATCAATCACTAGGTCGCCGATTAGGTCGTCCCCCGTAGCCAGTACCAGGTCAAGCAGCGCTTTGCCTCTCGTTGGCCCATAGACTTCTTGAGTCAGGTAGAGGTCATCCACGCACGAGAGAAAGCTTTGCGCCCGCTCAGATTTAGCTGAGTGATCTTCCCACGAGATGTCCGGGTAATTGAAGTCACCCATGACAAGCAAGGTCCTGGAGCAAGCGGCCTCAGTCAGTTCCTGGGCGAACTCCTGGTCAAGCTTGGGACTTTGAATGGGAGGTCTGTAGTAGACTCCCACTGTTGTGTCCCCTGTGCCGAATTCCCCACAAATTTTTACCCAGAGGGTCTCTAGCTGTCCATGCCGGTCGCCAACATCAGCTTGCAGGGACATGTAGCTTTCCTTCACATAGAGAGCTACACCCCCGCCCCTTTTGTCAACACGATCCCTCCTGTACAGGGTATAGCCCTCTATCCCCGTGGTCCAGTCATGGGTGGAGTCCCACCAGGTCTCCGTTATCCCAATGACATCATATTTCTTTGCACTGAGCAGGAGGACGAGCTCGTCCTGCTTGTTGCCCAGGCTCCTGGCATTAGTGTACAGGCAGGCAAGTGTGCCCTTGGGGGCTCTTGCCTTGCCCACAGATTGTACCAGGGCTGGGGCAGGGGTGGGCTCCCTTAAGTGCCCCTTTAAGTGCCTTGGTCCGCTGGCTTTGCAAGGGCCGTTCAGTGGGCCAGCAGGGCAGTAGTCCCCCCATCCATACTCTAGTAACACTGAAAAAAAGTAGTAGTTTTGTTTGCTAGTACAGTAATTAAACTGAGGTCATATTGTTCCTCATAATGTCAAGGGCATGGGCCAAAGGCAAACTGTTTTTCAGTACCAGGACTATGGCCTTTATGGGTGAGGCCTTTAGGAGAAGTTCAAATCTTTATCATTTACTTATTTTCTGACTTGGTATGTGCAAATGCAAATAAATGTAATATAGGTACAAATAAGCACAATAATAATACATTTATGGGAATGTTATGTTGTTTCACTAGCTAATATTTTGCTTTGTAAAGTGTCTGAAAGCAGAAAACATCCATGACTTGTGTTTCAGGGGTATTCAGAAACTTCCAATCCCACTGATTTCAACTTGAAATGTATGACAGGGTTTGACTTTCAAAAACAGTAGCAGAGCTCTGATTTCAGTTGGAGTTTTAGGCTCTTTGCTGTCTGAAAATCAGGACCTACATGTCTCTTGGCCCCCAAAACTGCTCAAATAATGATGGCAAAATAATGCTATTTTGACAATGCATTGGGATGCTGGCCTAATCATGTTTGTACTTTTTAAATAAGTTAAAGAACGAGAAAATGTAAATGTCTACCATTGGGATTAGGAATTTATCTGGGTGGGAGAGCTAACACATTGCTCTGTATAGGTAGAACTCTGTTGTAGTGGTAGTGCGGCTGTGATGGTTCAGGGATTTTGTGAGAAGCCAGGCTTCTTTGGCAATATCCTTTGCTGGACCAACTGCGTAGTTGGGAGAGATATTAGACAAGCTTTTAGGCACCAAGTGCCTTTGCTCCAGTCTGGGCTACATCTGCTTTTTCCCAGATTGAGAAAAGGCATTTTGTCCCTGAAAGCTTGTATGTGATCTCTCACAATTATATCATTGGTCTAGTAAAAGATATTATCAAACAAATGCTTCTTGCATAGATCATTATAGTCAGGAACAGACCCATTCATTAGGGCTGTGCGAAGGTTTGGGTGCTGACTCAATTCAGAGGAGATTTAGCCCAATTTGGTGGCCGACTTGCCGAATCCGAATCAAATCAGGGGACCAATTTAAAGGTCCAAATTGATTCAAAGCTCTCCAAATCTTTGGCAAAGATTTGGAGAGCTTTGATGATTCAGGCAGTCCCCAGTGGCTGCAGCAGGGAGCTGCAGCTGGACTCCGTCCTGGTAAGTATTAGGGGCCCATTGCTGGTCTGGGAGTGTGGGCAGGGGATGGGCCTGGCTGATTCTGAGATTCAGAAATCAGATTCAGCCAAATCAAATTGGGACTGATTCGAATCATCCTACTCCAAAGCGAATACTACCCACTTCGCACAGGTGTATTGTTCAGTTAACTGAGGCCAATACAGATGCTGGGCTTTTCTTGCATGTAGGATTTTTTAGAATTGGGACCTAAGGGCACAGACAAAAATGACATCTGTCACATGATTGGCCCTTGAAAGTGCTCTATAGCCACGCCCAAACAGAAGAGCATGGCTAAAGAATGCTCTGATCATGTGACAAATCAACCCTCATTGTATGAGGGTTCGAATAAAGGACAACACCTTCATTAACTTCTGTCTGCTCCAGCTGCTGTCTCTGGATGGGGGGAGGGGAGGAAGGTCTGTTCTGGGATTTTCTCAGTCCTGTTGGGTGGTAGTGGTGGGGGTGTAGTGGAGCCTCCCCTGGGGGGACTCCAGTCCACCCACCCAGCACTTCAGTGGGTCTGATGAAACCCAAGAATGCACCTCTCTCCCCCTCCCATCCAGACACAGCAGTGGAGCTGCAAGAGGGTGGTGGAGCTATGGGGAGAAGCTGCCTAGGTACAGCCACTCTCCCTGGATGAGCTCCAAATGGAAACTGATCCTCTACCCTTCCGATCCAGTAGCCAACATCTGTTGGGCTGGAAGGATCAGTCTAACTCATGGCACTTTCTGTGAATTGCCATGAGTTAGACCCAGGACCTGCACTTCTGCCTGTGTCCTAAGCCAGGAGATAGTAGAATTCTAATTTCAAGATTTTACTGTCACATGCAGCAGTCCTATAGGTAGTTGGATATATTTTCTCTATGAACTAGACCACGCAATTGAGTAATATGGTTAAACTGTTTGTGGTTCATGAAAGGTTCATTTTAAATACTGTAGTGCTGAATAGAAAGCAAATAAAACTGCAAACAAAACCTCAAGTCTTTAGGAACATATTAGAAACTAGAAGTATTTGCCAAAAGGTTATTTTTAGATTTCTAATACAGCTACTGACCTAATTCTTACTGTGATCCTGGGAAGCAGTGGGTTTTTTTGGGGGGAAGCCCCGGAGCATTGGCTTTGTTCATCAAGGGGTGTGTCTACATGTGCAATTAATACACAGTAAGGTTACTGCTCAGTAAAATAAGGTGCAGCAAACTGTTCTTGGGAACGTGTCCACATGTGTACCCTGTCAAGTGCAGATTTGTTCCCAATGGCAGAAACCTGGTCCAAGGCTGCTTCTGCCCTATTCTGGCCCCCTGCATCAGCCAGGGGAAGCTCTACCCTCTTTATCCCCGCATGACAGCAAGGGCGCTGGCAGGAAACACAGGGGCTGGTCCCAATGTGCATGTAGCTGGGAAAGCTGCATTGGTTGCAGGGGCATCTGTCTTCTGTTTCTGTGCATATGGGGACAGACTCCCATGTGAACAGGGCTGGGAGAGCTGTGGAGCTATGCAGGAAGCTGTCTCCCAGCCCCATGTGCATGGGGACCTGTCCCCATATGCACAGAAACAGAAGACAGATGCCCCTGCAACCAATGCAGCTCTCCCAGCTACATGCACATTGGGACCAGCCCCTGTGTTTCCTGTCCCCATGCACATGGGGCTGGGAGAACTGTGTGGCTGCAGGGGAGCTGTCTCCCAGCCCCATGCACACAAAGACCCCATCTCCATGTGCGTGGGGCTAGGAGAGCTGTGGGGCTGCTGCCTTGCAGCCCCATGCATGTGGGGTTGGTTCTCCCTGTGCACGGGGCCAGGAGACAGCTTCCCCTGCAGTCAGCACAGTTCCTTCCTCATGGGGGCTTAAGCCAGACAGCAGTGGCCCCCTGCTGCCTTGGCTGACCAGGAGCAAAATTGTTCCCAGCCAGAATGTACATGTGCATTAGCTACTGCACAGTTAATCTACTACCTGTATCTACAGGTAGTAGCCAACTGCACAATAACTTACTTATTGCACAGGAAATGTAATGCATGTGTAGACAGTGACACTTTACTGTGCACACTTTACTGTCTTGTGTAGATGCATCCAGTACCACCTTCATAGAAATGTCATGCCCTCTTGTGATCAATGAAAATATGCTTAATTCTTTTATTTCCTTCAGAAACCATCCTACAGTTCCTTGGAAACCTGAACTAAGAACAGAATATGTTTGTTGTTTGTGTGCAATTTAGCTTTATGCCTGATCCTTACTTACTGTGGTGTCATTGAAAACATTTTTACGGAAGGACAGAGGAAATGTTTCTGAGAACTTGGAGGCAAAAGTGATTTGCGAAATTTGTAAAGTCAGATTAAATGGAATGTACATTTTGGATCTTGTATCTGATAGTCAATTCCTCTCTTATGCTACCATGTTAAGTACTTCCCTAGTACTGCCTGTGGTGTTTAGCCTTTACCTAAAGACCCATGGAAGTGTACTACCTAACCATCTGCTTTCTGCAGGCAGGCTTTGCTTCTTCAGGAGCTCCTCAGACAGTCCTCTTAAGTAACAGTTTTTACTCATCAAGAAAGTCAACAAATTAAATGAAACAAAACCCTTCTGCCCTGTCCCAGGCACTCTAGGAGGAACCTTTTGGCTCTGGCTCCCTTCATATAGCAAGCAGTTGCATTCACAACTTCTTGTTCTTCTGGGAGCTTTTAAAGCTCCTAGCAGGACACTCCCTGCTTATCCAAAAGCCCTGGAACTGGGCTCTCTGGAGAGAGCTGACTGTTCCTTCTTACAGGACCAACCTGTTACAACCTGTCTAATCACATTTTTTTTTCTGATCACTATAGTGTTTTTCAGTTTTACAGTAAGAAACTGTCCTTAAGTGGTGCTATTATGCATAGTTATATGTGTTCCTTTTCTTCCATAGGGCATTGTCCAGTATTTGAAGAAATGCTGTAATTCAAGTGATGCTAGCTAAGATCTGCTCGAGAGAGCTGTTGCAAGTAGCAGGAGATTTTGTCTTTGCCTTCATTTTAAACTCAGTGTTCCCCAGACTTTTGATACCTGGGGCACACTTTTTTGTTCTGGATTAAAATTGGCAACACACTTCACTCTTGCATTCAGAAAGGTGTGTGTTATAGAACAGGGGTTTTCAACCTTTTTAATAAGTGTAGCCCCGGCAGGTGGACATGGAGGGGGGATGGTGTGCAGTAGCCACATGAAAACAGCAGCATGGGGTAGTGGGTGGTGATGGCAGCCACCACTTGGGAGCTTCCTCCCTGCATGCAGCTGACTGGGCAGCACCTGTGCAGCTTGCAGAAGGGCACTGTTGCCCTCCCCACTCTCCTTCAGCTGCCCCTGCTCCTGGTTGTGCTCAATTCCTGCCCACCTACACATACCTCCTAGGGCCTTCCCAAGTATCCCTGGGGGTATGGGTACCCCCCAGTTGACAACCTCTGGTATAGAAGACTTCTGTGCCAGTGGTGTTCAACCTTTTGGTCCCAGGGGACAGTCCACAAATACAGAAAGGGGGATATCTGTTTTGGCAGGAGCCCTGTTGAGAAGGACCTTGTGGTTATGGTAGATCAGCATCTCGGCATGAGTCATCAATGTAATGCTGTGGCAAAAAATACAGTTTTGGGTGCCATTAAAAGAAACATTGGAAGGTGATTTTTATCACTTTACTTGGCCCTGGTCAGGCTTCAGCTAGAGTACTGCATTCAGTTTTGGGCACCATTATTTCAGGATGCAGAGAAAGAAGAGAGGATACAGGGGAGAGCAACCAAGATGATAAAGGGGTTGAAATGTAAGCTACATGAGGAAAGGTTGAGGGATCCAGATTTGTTCAGTTTTTACAAAAGAAGACTAACATGGGGGACACAGTAGCAATTTTCAGGTACAGTATTTGAGAGGCTTCCCTGAAGAGGATGGACAAACATACATTCTTGCCACAGAGGGCCTATGTGAGGGCTTTTTCCATGAGGCTGTGGGTTTAAGCTATAGCAACGATGATTTAGATCAAATTTCAGGAAAAACTTAACTGTGAGTCCATTAGACCCATGGGACAAGCTGCCCAGGGAAGTTATGGATTTTCTTTTGGAGGTTTTCAAGGAGAAATTGAATAGGCATCTGTTCAGTCTGGTGCACATCCTGTACTTTACAGTGGGTTCAACTAGATGACCTTTGAGATCCTTTCCAATCTAGTGATTCTGTGATTAAGGCCCTACTTAATCTGCAGTGTTGTGGTTTTCGCGGGACCTGTGATCACTGGCTGTGATTTTTCCATGAGCGCCCCCCCCCCCAATACCACAGCACATTATTCATATAATACGCTGTTTTAGAATCTCCCCATTCTTACCTCAATACTTAGACAATGCCGCAATCCCGGCAGCCACTCTCACATGTTTGAGACTTGCTGACTGTCTGTGGCAATGGTGGGGCCTCTCTGCCAATTTGTGGTAAGGGGCAGGGCTGCAGGGAAATATCTGCCAAAGTGGTTCTTTGTGCCATGAGCAAACTGCGAACCATGGATAGCTTCTGTGGGTATTTTGTGGAATCCCAGTGAAAGTAAGATGAATGTGTCATGGTGGATATCACTCTTCCCCTTTTCTGGATCTCATGAGATTATTAATATACCATTATGGGCGCCCTTTTAAAGGGATGTTTGGGTTTAAGGGAAGCCATGAAGATGCAATGAATTGTTGTTTTCAGTGCTATCCACCAGCTGAGGAAGTTGTCATGTTGTGAAGCATTCGGGTTTTTTTGCTCAAAACTAGGACAGCTTTAGTCCTACTTTATATTTAGAAAAATGTGGATGATGAGAAACTACTTCTTCATTTGAGATAATTTTCCTTCTGTGTGCATTTGATCATTTTATTTGCTTCCCCAAAGTCCCAGAAATGGACCTTGCAATTTCAAAGTAAGGTTTGAATTTAATTGGGCTCCATTTGAGATAAGAAATGGCAGAGATTGAACATTCCTTCTGCAGATATGCGAGAGCCCTTTCCCTGGGGAAATAATCGAGTTCTCGGTTTGGTGGACAAGCCAAGCTATCTTTAAAAGAAAATCATTTTAAATTGACCTAAAACCTGAATATTTTTGGAATATTTGGCAAATCCAATTGAGTTGAATAAAATGTAACTGTCTAAGTTATTCACCAATTATAATAGCATTTTTTAAAATATTGCATGTCATTATAAAGGCCTAAGTAGCTATTTTTAAATTTTGAATTATCCTTCCTTCCTACTGTTCTGGGACCTTGACCTCTGTCCTCCCAAATTTTTATCAAGTGCATCATAGCTGAATAGTGGCACTAAGTCCCCATGAGAGCTTGCAACGTCTATAAAGCTGCGGTATGAGAATGCCATCTCTATAAAACATGACTGCTCACTATGAGCTGAGCTGTGAGAGAGAACAGTATTTCAGTTGTAATAGCAATGGGAGAAGTAGATTAAAAAAAACCCTTGAGAAGTCTCTGAGAACTTGAGTAGAAGCTGTTAGCTGAGTGGGGTCCCTGTCCACAGTTTCAAGCTCATTCATGTTACTTTATGAATGCAGTAAGTTTATGTGCAGGCTGGACACGCAAAGCAGTTGTGGTGGAACATGTTACCATCTGCAATCAAGATATTAGGCAAAAGAGGTTCAAGCCTGTGATAGAGACAGGAATAGAATCTACATCTACTGACATCTAGGTCTGCTTCAGCATGATAAAAAGCGACATAAATTCAGCTAAATTTCAGCACACTTTGAAACTTCATGTTGGTGCAGTCTAAATATATTGTGAGATGGTAAAAAACGGCCTTGGCATGGGCCACTATTGGCCAGGTGACTGCACAAAGTGTTTGCATTTGTCTGGATGTGATTTTAATAAATATCTTGCTCAGAAAAAATATTTTTTAGACAATCTTTGAGTCTCAGAAACAGCTCACCTTCATAGCTCTTGAGTCTTTTGGGGCAAAACTGTGTTTAAGTCCAAGGGCAATGATAAACATTTAATGGCTACTCAAAGGCCCATGTCGTGCTGCATTTTAACCAGATGACCTCTTTATGAACTTATTTTTATTGAGGCATTTCTAGGGCACCTATTACCTTTAGCACCTACCTCTGAGGAAAATTTTCAAAAGTTTCTAAAATATCTTGGCATTGTAGACTGCAATGCAATGCAGTTTTAAACGAGCTCAGGTACTGGGAGGAGTTTAGCAATGACAGAATAGAAGTTGGTGGTCCCTCTGGTTGTCTTCTGGACTGCACTTAGAAGCTTAGGAGTGGCAGGGAAGGGCTGAGTATTTGGACAGAGCTCAGACCCTGCAACATGCATAGCAAAGACAATGGCAGCTTTGCTTGTATATGGCTCACCTGTTGCTCAGAAATAGATGCTAGGATAAGGGTTGGGAAAGGAGGACTCCGTGCACAAGTCTGATTTAGGGAATTGGTAACTTGGAAATGCTGGGTCCATTTCCAAGTCACCGTGAATAATGTGACCTGTCCTGAGAGAGAACAGGTATTCTGTATTGGTATCCTCCTTTCTGTACAGTGGAGGCGTGTGTTAACTTCCCTGTTACAGCTGCTCCTTCCCTTAGGCATGCAGCAACACTAAAACAGGGCACCCTGTCAAGCTGTGTGGTAACTTAGATTTCACTGTTCAGTACTAGTGGACAGCTAAAATGTGCCAGGTTGTTAAGGAAATGTATTCTGAAACAGTACAGTTATATCCTCTGACATCCCTGGCCTCAGCATGCGTGCTTCTGAATGTTATACTCTCACTTATAGTAAGACAAGTCCAAACTAAAGCCAGGTGTTAGCTGATGTGAGTTTATCGATGCTTTTTGCTGGGCAGTATTATTATACGTGGGACTGGTAGTGATGCCTATGATTAAGGTTGCCCAGCACTTCCCCCTTAGAAGACTGTTTTCAGTTGCTTAAAAGTTTCATGCATTTATAACTGTTTGGCCTGTAACTTTCTATGTTTCAAATTGGATTTCTTTGGAAACTTTTTTGTTAGGCAAACAGTTTGGTTATTTTCAAGAATGATGCTAGAGTTTGCCCACAGTAGTAAAGTTCTAGCAATGCTTTCTTTTTGAAGGCACGAGGGCCCCCCTGCTTTGGATCAGGGACTTCACCTTTGGTGGAATTAGGTTTGTGTGTCAAGGATGTGCCTTTGCTGTGCCTTTGAAAATTTGCCCAAATTTGGCCAAGAAATTAATCTCTGAATAATTATAGTTTACACGTGCCCACTAGATAGTTTTTTTCCCTTAGATTTTTAGAAGTTAAATTCCTCAAAGATTAAATGAGGCATGTGGTTGCATGTTGAACAAAAAGAAAAGAAATACTGAAAAGCTGCTTAGTATGTGAGACCCATCAATCCTGTTCACTATATGAGGCCAGGGATCTTGTGTAGAAAGAAATATGTGGTCATATAATTAAAGACTGTAACACAATTCATATGCACAAGGGGACTGAATTAAGTGTGTATGGGCATTTTTAATTCTGGTATTCTCCAGTTTTTGAGGGCTTGCCTTTAAAATGTTTCTTATATTTGCTCTGTGTTTAATAGTACTGCATACACAGTATGCACTTCCTTAAAGAACATGCTTAGATCAGATGAGAACATTATTACTGTTATACAACTATTCCCTAGTTGTGAATGGAAAATCCTCTCTTCAGTTCTGTGGTGGGTATGTCAGTAAGAACATGATGGAGGTTTATCATTTGCTGAGCTGCTTTTGAACAATTTTGTCGCAAACTGTAAACACACTTTGGAATTTTTCATAGTATTAATGTTATAACGTGTGTGTGGAATAGTTGGAGAGTGGGATAATAGTCTTGTGACTAAAGCTCAGGACTGAGAATCAGAAAATTTGGTTCTAGTCCAAGCTTTTCCATTGCCTTTTTCTAGGAGTTTGGGGGGTCACTTAGTTCTAGATTTATAATTGCTCAGGCACCTAATTCCCATTAAATTCAATTAACCCAGGTTTTTGGAAGGGAATTCAGTAATTTTTGGAGCCTCAATTTTTGCATGCCACACTTGAGACATAAGCTAAGGACAGACATTACACACAAACAGGTTTAAGTGATCAGAAACTGGTTTAAACCTGTAACAGAAGTGACATTCAGTGCATATAAACCAGTTTGAAAATGGCTGAAACTAGTTCCAGATAAACCTGGTTGAATGTAATACCAGACTTAACTGATTTGGTTCAAACCGGTTTATTCAATGTCTGTTCCAGATGACTTGCTGGTTTAAGATAAACCAGACTTCCCCAGCATCCCAGCATGCTCTCTGGGTGGGGCTCTGCTCTGCTCCAGATCTGGGCTGGCCCTGCCCTGCCCCTACCCCTCTGCTCTCTAGCCAGAGCAGGGATGGGACATGGTGAGACACCGGTCATTCTGGGCCCATTAAGGCACATTGGGCAGGGAGGGGGTTAATTTTTTCCTCTTTTTGCTCCTCCCCCACTGCAGCCGGGGTCTGCCTGTCAGCCAGGATGCAGAGGGGAAGGGGCTACAGTGGAGGCCCTTGGGGCTGGCAGACACCGGCTGCAGGACAGAAGGGACCAGAGGGGATGGAGTTAGGAATTAACCCTTCTCCCTGTCCCCTTCACCTTAATGGGGCCATGCCAGGACAGTTGTCCTGTGGGGCAGGGAGGGGGGCTATTTCTCCTCCTTCTGCCCTCCCCCTGCTGCCACAGGGCTGGGAGTGGGGAGCTCTATGCAAGGCTGCCTGGCGCTGGAGGGGGACTCCTTCCCCGCTCTTCCAGCTGGGGCGCACAGAGTGGCTGTAAGGGAGCTGTAGCTGCTGGGGGGTGGCCCCAACCCCACAGCCTGGCCTACTCTGGCTGTGCTCATCCTTAGCTGGCTAAGGCATCCACTTGGTGGGGCTGGGCTGGTGGGGGAGGAACTGCTTTTTTCCCCACACTGAGCAGCAGTTTCTCCCGCACCACCGCTGCTCAGCCTGGATGGGCGAGCCTGCAGCCGGTGTGGGGTGCACAGGGCAAAAGCAGCCCCTCCCCCTCCAGAGCTAGCACTGGGCTGCCCTGTGCCTGCTTTGCTACCACTGCTGCCCCGTGTGACAGCCCAGAGGTGGCGGTGATGCAGCGGAGACGCAGGGCAGCTTGGTGTCAGCTCTGGGTGGCTGCGCCTGGAAGCACTAGGAGTGGGAGGAGGAGGGGGCACTCTCGCCTTGTGCTGAGCAGCAGTTTCTCCCCTGCCACTGCTGCTCAGCTTGGATGGGCGAGCCTGGAGCCAGCGTGGGGCCCGCAGGGTCAGGGCTGCTCGATGGTCCCTGTCTGTACTGTGGGGCTGGGGCCACCAGCAGCAGCAAAGGAGCTGCTGTGGCCGGGCTGCCTAGAAAGCCAGTCCCGCCATGGAGGAGCCCCAGCCCAGCTGCATGCCCAGGGAGTGGTGCCTCAGCCTGGCGGGATACCTGCTGGCAGGGGCCCTTGCTGGGGGGCAGGGACAATGTTAGTACCCCTCCCTCTGGCCTCTGGTGGAAGGGACAGCAGGGGGCCTATTTCCCTGCAGGGAGTGAGCATGGCAGGAACAGTGGCCTGACCTGGCTGCCAGTGCAGGTAGAGAGGATACTAACTCCCTTGCCTTCCCCACTCTGCTGCAGAGGCCATGGTGCCCTGCTGTTGCACCAGGAAGGGGGGAGTGCCTGGCAGATCCAGCTTGGGTCCCTGCCAGTGGGATAGAGTGGGGGGAATTAAACCTCTCCCTGGGAAGTTCAGCCTGGACTGGTTGTGCCCCCCACAGCTTCCCTAAAGCTGAGGGCATGCTCTAGTGCCTCTGGTCCTGGGCCTGAGCAACTGCAGGCATGTGGCTGCATGTCTGTTTTGTTACAAACTGCTTCAATCTAGGCAGATTAGACTAACCTGAAAAGGTTGAATCAGTTCAAGCTCCAGGTTTTTGAATGTCTGTCATAGGGTCTTGATCTTGTCACTTATAAGCTCAGGTTATGTGGTCTGTATAGAATTTCCCACACATATATGTGAGTTATGGGTTCTCAGCATTGCTGCAGACCTGACCCTCATGTACCTAAACTTTAATCTCTCTCTGCCTCAGTAACCTCATCTGTAAAATGGGGAAGAGACCTTCCCCTCTTACAAGGTTAAATTAACATTTGTAAAATGCATATGGATCCTGAGATGGCTGTAAGGTATAAATGCAAATTATTCTTATTTATAGTTTTGGCTAAGGTGGTGTCTGGGGATGAATTATGGGGGATCATATTGCTTCCACTTTATACCCACAACACTTCAATAAATTATGTATAGCAGCACTGCTCCCTCCACTAGATTTCCACCGAACCAGTAGCCTTTATCGTAACTGTATTTTTAGCACTAGATTCAGAAGAATTTGATATTTAATGGTTTTCTAAATACAGATAAAAGGCATGTGCACATCTTCAACTAGTGGTAGAAAAATGCCATATTTTCTCAAGAGCTGCTGGAAATTTTAGTGCCCAATATATGTGAGAAATACAGTAAGAGCAGTTTCTCCCTTACCAGGAAAAAATGAAAATAAAGATCTTCACACAACTCAGGCATCAGAACAATGAGCAGGCTCAGCTTCCTACCTACTGCTACTCAGGGCCCTGCAACATGTTCAAATTAAAGCTGGCTAAAAACTAGCTAATATTTTCAAGCACTAATTTTGTAGCTGGCTAGCTCTTTTTATAACTGGATGGAACTTTTTATGTCTTGTTAATTACTTTATATGTGTGGCCGGTTTACATTTGTTGCATGATTAACCAGCTAATTGTATGATATATATGTATGCAACCCGGGTAGTACTGCAAGATGTACCTCCTCTCCAATTGCAGGGATCAGAGCAGGTGCACAAGCGCTGTGGGAGGTGTAGAGACCCTTCTCCCCCTGTGGAGCAGAGCCAGATCACCAATGGGAACTTAATCATATACCTTTTAATGAGAGAACAGTACTGGGAGCATAACAGGTATAAACCAGGGGTATAGGGGACACTACAACGCCCTGAGGGGGCAGGATTCAATAAAGGTTAGACACTTACAATCATAGATATACTCATCCAGTTGACAAAGGACAGGGTTAACAAAACATAAAACACAAACAGCAGAACAAACAATACTGGGTGGCGAAATATAAAAAGCGCAAAATACAAAACATCAAATAACAAGGGATACAGGGCTTAGGTACCTGGAGGAGGGTGGGGGGAAAGAGGGAAAACACAATGACCCCCTTTCCATGGCAACAATGACTTCTCCCTGTCACTTCGCTCACCCTAAGTCATCCCAGATGGGACTTCAACTCAGATCTCCCATGTGGTAGGCAGAAACTCTACCACACCGCTACTAGGGCTAGTACTGCTCCAAGCTGCTAGGGGGCTTGATCTTCCAAGAGCTCTGACTCGCTTTGAGCTTCTTATTGGAGGAGCTGGAAGCAGAGCCGGGAATCTCTCAGGCCAGTGATCAGTTCCTTCCTGGAGCTGGGGAGCCTCTCCTGCTGGCCACAGCCTCTGCTAGGGGATCTTGGAGCCCAGCGGAGAGCCTCTCCCGCTGGCCACACACCGCGCTGCTGAGGATCCAACTGCTGCCTGCAGGTCCCACTCCTCCAGGTTCTTCTGGGGCAACTATTCCCGCCCCACTCTTTGCCAGCTCTTTGAAACTCCTTCCTTGTTATCCCTCGCTGGTCTTCCCTGAGTCAGCTGTGTTGTCCCTTTTATCCACCCTGGGCAAGCCAAGGGGCCAATCAGGGGACATGGAGGGTGAGTCTTTGGGGCCTGATTGGTGAGGAAAGGGAATCCCAAGACCTCCAATCATCTTTTACCCTTTCAAAACCTCTGGGCTAAATCACTACCAGCTATCCCGTCACATCTAGTATGTGACAGTCGCCTCAATTACTGCAAGGAAAGGTCTTTTTTTCTTTATCCTGTTTTCAAAAGCAAGGTGCTTATATTATTTCTGGGCATGTTGTAGTTGAGAAAATATGGTAATTTAAAATGCTAAATATATAGGACAAAGTCAGTGAAAGCTATTCTGATTTTCAATATTCACATTTTTTAATGTAAAGTAGATTTTTGAATCATGACTGAAAAATAACTAACACCTCCATATGGCCCATTGCTTCATCCCTGACATAACCAAAATACAGGTTTATAATCCCTATCTTTAGTTCCAATACGCTTCCACAACTCTAGACCAAATACTGGTTTTATTGAAATCTGTGGGGGATTTTGAACAACTATCACAAGCTCAGACTTTGGTCCATTTTTAGGATTTTTATTAACTTTTAACAATGTTATTTTCTAAGCTCTTCCTCGGTTCATACCTGTTATTAATTATGTCTTCTACCATCTGTTTTTGGGTGGAGTGAGCAATTGATTACTGATTTAAAATATTTTCAAGCCAATCTATATTTCACATGTTAAAAAACATATTATTTTAAAGCATCCTTGAGTTTAAATGGAAATTGTTACCAGCTTAACAATGTGTTGAATTTCTGTGGTGGCACTTGTCCAAGATTCAACCCAGCACAGACTGCTTTATTTGCATTCCAGGGTTTAAGTGGCATGCCAGACTGTTTCCATCAGGTCCAAATCCAGAGGTCTGTAACAAGACATCAGATGCCTTCTGTCAAGCAGAACCATAAGGGAATGTCTGAGCTGTATGGACAGTAATGCATTTTCCTATATAGGGTTGCAGAAGTTTATTTAAGAATACAGTATTTTTATCTAATTTATTTGACAGCTTTGAACCCACTAGCAGTTTCATTTGGGTTACCTATGTGAGCAGATATTAAAAAAAAAAAAAAAAAAAAAGGGAAAATGAAATACAGAGGATAATTGAAACTAACAGTGAAATACTGTAGCAGTCTGCTAACACACCTGTGCTTACAGCACTTAAAAACTTTGGGCGCCTATACACAAGCAGACTTGAGTAATTATGTCTGCTGGAGTGTGGTAATTACCGTGCTCCAACAGCCTCCAGCATCTCATGTATAAGGATCCCCATGCTTAAAAATGGTGGTGGGGGTGTGGCAGGGCAATGTTGGTGCCTGCCACTTTAAGGGCCAAGCCAAGCAGCAAGCAGGTGCTTAATTATGGCAGCTATTTTAGATCCATGGCTGCCTATATAAACAGGGCAGTTTGCTGCTGACAGGCTAGGCAGTAACATTGCCTGGCTGCTAGGCTGAATACAACATCCTGGAGGTAAGGGCAGGAGCTGTAGGGGATAGTTTGGAGGCTTCTGCTCCTGGGCATGGCCTAAAACTGCACCCTGCCAGGTGTGGGTGGACTGGTGGGGCTCTCGGTGCTGGAGCCCCCAGGAAATGCCAGTGAAAGGTGAGTAGGGGTGCCTCTTAGAGATGGTATTTTGCATGAGGGGGCGCATCCTGAAAAACAAAGCGAGTCATACTGTACAACCAAAATCCAAACAGAAGCAACTTGCACAAGTAAACTGCTCTAGGCTCTGAAGTACACACCAATTGATAAGACACCCAGATACAGCCACATTTCCTAACCTGCAATATCTTGGAGGTAGGGGAGGCATTACATAACTGGTTCAGGACGTCATGCCAAATCATTGGCAAGTTTAGGCCTCAAGAATATGATTCTGCTGGTATTGTGCTTTGACTGCACTGCAATATTCTTTGGAAAGTAACTGGGTGACAATGGATCTGCAACACTAAATGTTCTCTTGGATTCCACATCCAGATGAGGCTAGTTAGATAAAGAACAAAATGTCTCATGCTTCAATTCACTCTAATTATTAGGAAGAGAGCCGTATGGCATTTAAAGAGCAGATGGAAATAACATTGCTCATCTTTTTTTCAAAATGTCAAGGACCCACCAAACCATCAAAATGTTACTTTATTTTTCTGTGATGCTTATCAGGAGGTTAAAGAATATAGCATGTCCTTTTTGCTGCAGACTTTCCAGGTTTAATACTAAAGTGGTGTTTACAGGAAATTTTTCAGATTCTGAAAGAAAAGGTGAAATTTTCTATCCATCAGTACTGAGCAAAACCAAGAAAGAAAATAGTTGTCTGCATAGCGATAACGCAGTGTTTGTGAAGTTTCTGTAATCTTTCTTGTTTGATGAGCTATAACTTTTCCACGTTAATCATTCCAGTTCAAATGTGTTTAGTACATTGCCTTCTGTGTGAAGCCAGGCAGTTAGAGAGAGGGTGTAAGTGGGCTAAAGTTAAGGGATTGATTAGGTGGATTAGGTAACACAAATGTAAGGTAAACAATATTTGCCAAATAACTCTCTACTAGTGTTCAAAATGATCTCTGGATCAGGTCTTCAGCAGACTTCTTCCTTCCTTTCCTGAAGAGAGGATACAAATATTTAAGGGGCTGATTAGTGAGAGTTCCTTTTTCAAAGAGTACGTGTAATTTTTTTTAGCTCCTTGAAAGTTATTCCATTTATGAAATGTTTCATGTAAAGCAATATTATGAAAAGCAAAGCTTGTTAAGAATCCATTTTTGCCCTGCTTGTCATAATTAGGATCCTGGACAATTTCCTTTGCCCTTTTCTGTCTTAATTCAAGAGGGTTAAGTATTTCCAGAAGTGGCTAGCATCTGCCACCCAGATTTAGATTAGTTTCCCATGGACCTTTTAATAAGCTAGAAACATGAGTGGAGGAGTGGGGTGATTGCCAAAATACCTACATTATTTTTAAATCATGATTGTAATAACTTAAGGTGGTTTGTCATATTGCTAGTGTAAGAAGTCTCCAGGTACTTTTTGTGGGACTTTCACATTGAATTGCAGGGTATTGTGACAAGCCATTGGAACTGCAGTCTCAGTTCTAACTGTTGCAAATAAAACTTCAAGGCATCCTGCCTTCTGATCCTTCTGTTATCCACCCCTTCCATTTGCATTGTACATATTGCAGTGGTTAATGAGCCTTGAAATAATCAGGAATGAAATTCAGCTCTTTAAGGGCAAAAAACCCACACAGTTTATGAAATTGAGGACCTTACCACATAGGCACAGGCCAACAGGCATAACATGGGCGGGCATTTAGAATGCATCTCGCACAGAATAGCAGTGCTAGTGTACCCCGATGGGGATTATGTTATATTTTTCTGTACTCCAAGAGCAGCTGTCTGCCTTCAGTCCAAAAAATTTCGTTTTCAGTTGATACTGTACGTTCAGAATCCCTGCTCAGGGCTCTCAGCCAGAGCCCTCTATGCCTTGCCCACACTCTCCTGTGGTAGGAGCTACAAGGAAAGATGCTTAGACACCCTTGTGGGCCTTGGCCATACTAGGTTTACATCTAGCAAGGGAGATGATGCAATGGAGAAAGAGTTGGCATCACTGGAAGCCTATATTCAGCTTATGGAAAGATGAAATAAGACCTTCAAGAGAAATCTCAATTGCAATAAGAAAAGCAATAGCATTTAAACCATGTGCACTTGGCTGTTTCATCCAGAAGTTGAATCAGGGTTTTATTTTTCCTGCTTTATAAATAGTAAAATTGAGGCATGGTACCTTGTCTGTATGGTACCTGTTGCATTCTGAATTATTTTTAAGATGTACACAAAGTCAACAAGAGAAAAATGTAGGTGTTGGATGGCACTGAACACTAGGCCTGCACGAAGCAGCTAGTATTCGCTTCGGATTTGGATTTGGCCAATTTGGGAAACAGTGGTTCGATTCGGTGATTTGAATCAGTGTCCCAAATCCATCTGGCCAAATATGATTTGGAGATTTGGCCACTGCTGAATTGACCGAATCTCTGAATTGGCCCCATCCCTGGCCTGCTCTCAATGGCTGCCCTGCCCGCTCTCCCAGTTCCCGACTTTTTAAAAATAAGCCGGCACTCACTGGTTGCTGCCAGGTGAGGGTGCAATATCTGCTGCCCCCCACTGCTACATGCTCTGTCACAAGGCCCTCTCCCGCTGTCCCAGCCCCCTGCATAGCTGCCCTGCCCACCCCAGCTCCCGGCCCTTAAAAAAAGCCCTGCCTCACCAGCTCCTGCCAGGCGGGGTGGGGGGGGGTGATCCCTGCTGCCCCACACTGTCCCATGTTGTGTGCTGCCACGAACCCCCAGAAGCCCTGAGTTTGCTGCAGCAGCCAGTGAGTGGGGGGCTTTTTCTTTCCTCTTTTTTTTTTTTTTAAAGAGCTGGGAGCTGGGGTGGGTGGGGCAGCCATGGGGAGGGGTTGGGAAAATGGGTGGGGTTGGAGGGCTCATGGTAGAGCCCCACACATGGCATGGGGAAGTGGTGGGGGCAGCAGGGATCGTCCCCTGCCTGGCAGCAGCCAGTAAATAGGGACTTTATTTTAAAGAGCCAGGGGCTGGGGCTGGGGCTGGGCGGGGTAGCCATGGGGTGGGGCTTGGGGGTGATCAGAGGGGCTGGGGGAGCAGGCAGGGGATGGGGCCTGGCATGATCTCTGCATGGTCCCCTTCCCCCCTCCTCCAGCCCCTTACCTCTCAGCTTGGAGTCTGGGTCCAGATTCCTGCTGCAGCAAGCAGGGACTGCCGGAATCGATGAAGCTCTCTGAATCTTTTCCAAATCGATTCGCAGAGCTTGAATTTGGACCTTTTCATTAGTCTCCTGGTTCAATTCGGATTTGGAGATTCTGCCACTGAATTGGGCCAAATCTCTGAATCGAACTGGCACCCGAAGCTTCACAGAGCCCTACTGAACACATCATTTATTGCTAGCGAGCTGTATCCAGAAAAACATGTCCATGGAAAAATGTAGCCCTACAAACACTAGCAATTTGTTTCAAAGAGTAACCTAATCATTTGGGTTTAGGAAGAAATGTTTCTTCTTTTTTGACCACCTCTCTGCACTAAACAGATGTTTTTAGTGATGTGTCCACAGTGACATTAAGCTCCTTCTCTTGAGTGGCTGAGTATTTTAAATTGTTTCCTCCTGCCAATGTGCATTACCTTGCACTTGTCTGTGCTGACTTTCACCTGTTGTCTTGGTGCCTAGTTACCTGGATTGTTCGGGTTTCCCTGAATTTCCTCATAGTCTACTCATGTTTTGACTAACTTAAAACTGTGCATGTCTTCCTGTTTAGATCACTAGTAGATCTAAAAATGCATTAATTTACACTTTGCCTAGTACAAAACCTGGCACCCCCCCAATATAATCAACTTCCTTGTTGAAAACTGACAGTCATGCTCAAACCACTTGCCTGTTTGTGAACCAGAACTGATATAAAGTAGTGGTGTTCAAACATTATTGATACAAATCTGTTCATGAACTCACTTATTTCAGAGTAAGTGTATTCTATTTTGATGGACAAGGTTCTTTGATGTAACTTAACTTGGTAAAACCCCCCAAAACAGCACATATTACTTCTGTAATGTAATACTAGCAAGTTGTTGAGAATCTGGGTAAATTATAGGGGTGTGCAAAACAGGCCATATTCAGTTCAGAATCTGATTTGGCCCAAATTGGGGACAGTAATTCAATTCAACTGAATCCGGTCCACTTCCAGGTCCACCAGAGAGCTCACTGTTGGGCCCCCCGCACCCTCCTGGCTCAGCAGTCAGCTGCAGGGGACCCTGGGTGCCTCCCGAGGCCCAGGAGGCACCGGTCGCAGAGTTGGGGGGGGGGTGCTGTGCACTCCCTGGTGGACCCAGAAGTGGACCAGAAGTGCTTCTGGTCCACTTCTGGGTCTGCTGCTGAGCGTGATGGGGCGCTTCCCACACTCCTGTGGGACATTCATCTGCCCCACCATCTCAGCATTTACAAGCCACCTGGTACCTTGAGGTATGTAGAAAAAATATTTAAAGCTATGTCTATGCCCTAATTGCCAAATCTTTCTGAATCTCTCCAAACTGATTTGAAGGGTTCCAGTTTGAATCAGAGAAATTAAAGGGTGTTCTGATTCGATTCGGCCACCGAATTGGGCTGAATCTCCACTGAAATGAATCAGAGACCAAAGCTTCATACAGCCCTAGTAAATTGAATAACATTGAGCTCCAGGCTGCCTTAGCTAGGCTGCTACTTGTAAACAAAGAGCTAGCTGGAAGCTAGCTTGGGTCTCATCAAGTTGTTTCAGTTCTAGTTACCGTATAGGCAAGTCCTCTAAAACATGGAACAGTATTTTCTTCCTCCTCTTACTGCAGCAGTTGCAAAAACAATCATATGTAGAAGTGTATACATATAAAATACTCCCTGTTATCAAAAAATACTGATTTCTTAGTGGATTTGGTTACTGCAGATTGTGAATACCAGAGGTGTAACTAGTGTGATTTGTGCCACGAGCAAAAGCCTGTTGGAGAGCAGTGGGGGTGGGGTGGGGAAGAGTTAGTGGTGGGAAGGAAAGGGAGAAGGGGAGGGCAGGAAGGAGGGAGAGAGAGAAGAGTTTCAGTCTGGTGTCACCAGTAAATTGGCACCAGGGGCTCATGCCCTACTCACCCACCTGTTGTTACACTACTAGTGAATACCTGGAGTTTAGGAGCTTGGTGTAATACCTAGAGTTGCATTCAATAGGAATAAAAGCGATAGAAGGTTAACATTATTTTGTTTCATGATAGCCAAGTAGAAGATTCATGAAGGTAAAATATGCTGCTTATTTCTTTTGGCTCAAGTAACTAATATTCCACCATATACAGGGTTCAATAAGGGAAATATACAGTTTGATGACAACTTGGCTACCTCCATTAAGAACTTTTCTTGCTGTGGGCAGTGCAAATCAATCAGCTGAGATCACCTTACTGCTTCAGTTGAGTGGCAGCAGTAATGAAAAGAACCTGGGGCCATTATCAATTCCTAATGCTGAAACAATCAGTGCCAGTTCCTACTGAAACTACTGAAGCAAATCATTTGTTTCCTTGTTGCTTCCACTGTATTTTTGCCTATGATTATGCAGACACAGGGAATAATTGATGTTGGTTATCTAGTGTAAATGTGGAGTCACTCTAGTGAATTGGCCCCAGCATACCTGGGAACAGAGTTTTCTAAGGTCTTTAAGAACATTTTTTCTTAATTCTTCTTACATTCTTTTCCCTATTTTGAATGGAATTGACATGCACATGGAACTGACAGTTAGCTGATGCTTAGACTTTAGAATGACATCCTACAAGGTTTTTAAGTGATGAAGCTTTTTGAATAAAACCTAAGGTACCTCATTAACCACTATGCTCTCACCAAGTTTTTTTTTTCTGAATTTATTTTATAATCCAGCAGTGAGAGCTTACTGTTTAAAATAAAGCTGGAACAGTTGTATCTAGATCACTTGCTCCAGGAAGACAGGGAGGAAAGGTGCATTAGGAAAGAATACTATATCAGATAAAAAGAAAGCTGTTGAACCCAATTATTGATTTATTTAGCGAATGCAAATCTGCAGAGCCAAGAGATAGTCTTCTTGTTAACTGAGTTCAAAGTTATTAATCCACCTCTTAGTTTGTAGAGGGGACACTCCTCAATAATGTGTGACATTGCTTGTATCTCTCCACAAGAGCACAATGGGTTAGCACTGAGACCGCAGCAGCGGAGGTTCGTTGTGCAGGGGCCTTGGCCTGTCCTGAACTTGTTTAGCAGAGACTGGCTCTATGTTAATTCAGAGCCAGTAAGCTGATGAGTGGAGTTTGTCACAAGGAACTTATTTGTGATTTCTTGTGTTTCCCATTCTTTGATCCAAAGGAGATCTGCAGACAGGTCCTGATCCAGAAGGTTGCTCCATAAGAGGTGTTGTGAGGAAAGGCAAGTCTTGGGTGGATTAAACAGATCATCATAAAGTGGTAGGTGAGATGCAGCACAAATGGTTTCTACCAGCTTTTGAGTCACCATCAGTTGATGGATGTGTGGGGGAGTGATATTTACAGGGACAGGAAGCCAGGGGGAGGGGAGTTATGATACACATGGTTGCATTCAGCTGGGTGTCAGCAAAATGTGTATGTGATGATCTTTGCCAGACAGGTCCACAGTACTTTGCTACTGAGTATGATAAGACAAAAGCTGAGGTCCGGAGTGTTGTGGCTACAGCTCCCTGTGTTGATCCGGCAAGCTTGGCTAGTAGGTTATTTTGGGATTTGACCTTGCTTCTACTTTCTTTAAATGTTCCTTGAAGGTCAGGGTTCTTTCTAAAGACACTCCCAAATATGCTGGGCATGGATCATGCTTTAGTCTGTGGCCACTAGGGCTGCGTGAAACAGCACCGTTCCATTTTGCCATCAGTTTTGCTGGTTCGAAGGAACAGCGATCCGTTTTGAATTTCATTTCAATTCAAAACAGCTGTTCCATTTCGTTCTGTTGAAACTGAGAGGCTGTTTCGTCATTTTGCTGGGGGTGAGAAGTCAGCCCAGCTGAGTTGACTCCCCACCCCTGCTGCTAGATTGGGCGGAGGAGTGAAGAATCAGCCCAGCTTGGTTCACTCCCTCCACCCCCCTGTCCTGCGATTGGATGTGGGGGAGAGAGTCAGCCCAACTGGGCTCACTTCTATTCCCCGCCACTGTGATCGGATGTGGGGGGGAGAGTCAGCCCAACTGGGCTCACTTCCCTGCCCCCCCCCCCCCCATGCTGCGATCAGGTGCTGGGCAGAGAGTCAGCCCAGCTGGGCTCACTTCCCTGCCCTCCCTCCCACTGTGATCAGGTGCAGGGCAGAGTTAGCCCAGCTGGCCTCCCAATTGCAGCGTGGGGGTGGGGCGAGAGTGAGCCCAGTTGGGCTGACTCTTCCCCACCACATCCTGTCGCAGTGTGGGAGCTAAGAATGAGTCCCATTGGGATGACTCTCTGCCCTGCACCTGATTGCAGCACAGAGAGGGGAGTGAGCCCAGTTGGGTTGACTCTGCCCCCGCACCCAATCACAGTGTGGGGCAGGGAAGTGAGCCCATCTGGGCTGACTCTGCACCCCTCCCCCCAGCCACCAGAGGGCAGCACTGGGGTGGGGAACTGAGCTCAGGCTCAGTTCCCTTCCCCTGCGCTATTATAGGCTTCCAGCAGCGGGAGATGGGGAGAGCCAGGGCTGTGCTCCCAGCTTGTGCTGGAAGTGCAGCCCTGGTTCTCCCCCGTCTCTTGCTGCTGGCTTCGAAACTTTTGAAATGTTTCAACTAGCCTCATTTTGTTTTGAGGCTGTTTCGAAGCCCTTCATTTCGATTTGATCTCTCTGTTTCAAGCTCGAAATTAGTCAAAACAGTGTCAAATTGAAATAACCAGCAAAATTTCGCACAGCCCTACTGGCCACCCACATAGACATTAAGTTCTTTTTTTAGTTCTGGCATCGTGGAGGTGCTCTAACCTCAGCTCATGGGTGCCAACTTTTATTTTTTCTGGGGAGAGGGCAGGGGTAGGGGGCAGGGCAGAGTTGAGCCCCCACCCCAGCAACATGGCTGGAGCTGAACTGCGTGGAGACTGTGAGGGGCAGGGTTGGATGCAAGCTGCTCAGTATGGGTTTGGGACTCCCCACCCTGATGCCCTTCCCCCTGGTAGCCCTGCGCTGGCTGCACTGTCCTGGCAAGGTGCCCCTTGCCTGCTTGGCAGCAGTGGGGGCCACAACTCCACACCACTGCCTCTGGAGCTTCTGGGCAGGCAGGTGGTACCTGACCATGGTGGCTCTGCTGGCATGCAGCTCCTAGGGGGAGATGAACAGGGCAAGGAGCCCCAAGACCACAACAGGCAGCCCGCATTGCCCCTGCCCTGCACACAAATCTGGGGTGCACATGCCTCCTCCCACATCCCTCAGGAGTGTGCACAGTGGCAGGGAGCCACCTGCATCCTGACTTCTTGGATGAGATGCCCATAGCTCTTTCCCATTCCCCACCCTAGCCCTGGACCTCATGCATTACCCCCAGGCCCAGCCCCTGCCCCACTCCCTCTCTCTCCACGGGGGCCTTAATCTGCCCGCCCCCCATACTTACCTACAGGCAGCTGGATGAGCTGCTCTCCACCACTGCCTTGGGTTGTATTCCTGGACACATGCATGTGTGTGCATGGACACATGCACATGGCACCCCTTTCATCCCATTCCCCGCAGCCCCTTGCAGGCTGGAACTGCCTGCTGTTTTCACAATTTTCTATGGTGAATGGAAAATCCAGATCCCTGCATGATAATGGGTATCTTGTGTGGTCTGCAGGGCCAACCCCACCCCAAGCTGTCATTGACAAGAATCCAGCCCCACCCCCACTGTTCCCTCTCACCAGCTAGGAGCCACTGTTTGGTATGAATGCTTAGTGTGTGGATTCCATCTACCCATCTGGGTATTTATAAAGATTGCAGCTTTCAATTAAGTAGTGCTCTGCTGTATGCTGGACACCATGTTCACACAAGGGGCTGTTCAAGATGTTCATCTTGTACCACGTTGTTTTGAAGTGTTCATATCCAGATCTCAATCTGTTCAGCTTGACCCACATTTTTCTGTCAGGAGTGTGCCCAGTGGGGGACTTGTTCGATATAAAACACTGTAGAAATAGATTTCAGACTGGATTAATCTGAACAATCATTTCATTTCCATTCACCCCATCCTGTATCTTTTTATGTCACTTGGTCTAATTCCCTAGAGTGCTGGGAATACATCTGTTTTTGTGCAAATTGTGCAGACTGTTAAGAGTCTCTGCACACAGTGTCGAGCTTTGTAGTGCAACAAGTTCTGAACCATATAGGAGCACAGTATTCTGCTAGGGCATATAACATTGCAAGCATGGTGATTCTGAAATTGGCACCCAATGTCATGCTGGCTGAACTTCTTAAGGCAGCTATCCATCTGGAGATTTTATGCCTAGCCTTCTAAGTGTGATGCTTATAGTTGAGGAAATGGTCTAATGTGACTCATTGGTAAGTTGGGATATGTTCATGGGGATGTATATAGTTGCCTACTCTGATATCTAGTACACACTTGGCTTACAATTGCCCATGTGGAAGACTGATGATACTGATTTATTGATGTTCTCTTCTGACTTTGTGCCTCTCAAAGAAACCTCCGCACCGCTGGTTTGGAACGAGGCAGAGGCACTAAGACCAGTACCCCTGCTCTGCTGTTGGGTGCTTATCAGTCTGGGTTGCATTGAATAGGACCGTAAATCTGGTTAATAGACAACTGGCCACCCTGTGTTGGTTTCCTGAGAGAGGCCAGTGTGTTGATGTAGCAAGAAATGAGAATTCTCTCTAGAAACCACTCCCCCCCACTCCCTGTCTTCCTCTTCTCCCAGAGAAGGCTCATCTCTCCAGGCCCAGATAGTTTGGTTCCCAGTCCTCTCAGATCTGTCTGGCTTGCACAGAAAGCACATGGAACCCAGGTGTTTGGGTTTTTGCAGCCGGGAGGCAGAACATAGGTGTTTCAAGGTGTGGTCAGTGCCAGGTTATGAGCAGTTTCACATATTCTGGCCCTGGGCAGGGAAAAGGATCTGGACAGGGAACTCACCGTAGGTCCCTTGCCTGCATACTCTGCATTTGTGCACAGGAGGCCTGGTCCTGGAGACTGAGATACTGGATCCAGGATCATCATCCGGAGACATGCGTTGATGGTTCTGGCAAAAATGAGGGCCAAATGGGAGCCTTGACATGGGTGGTTGGAATGAACAGATTGGCAACTGCTTTCTCCTGAGCTACTGTGGCACTTGAACAAACTACCCAAGCCCAGGAATAAAATGAAAAGGTCCAAAAATGAGGTCCAGAGATGGCCACTCACTGTGTAAGGGAGGCCACCCATGTGGTTACAGACCTGAGAGAGTTGTAGCACCAGGATAAGGGATTTATGCATGGGTCAAAGACCACTTGGGATCCAGCTTCAACACCCTTGTATGGCATCAGCAGCACCTCCCACAAGGAAACTGTTGCCATCCTGGGCAGGAGTGATGAAGCAGGGAGCCCCAGTCTAGAGACTCCTCCCTAGGGTGACATGCCCAAGATTCCTACAGTGGGGGCCTTGGATGGCAGCTGTGGGGGATCACTCCACACTGCACATGATTGGGAGATACCAGGGAACGGGGAAGCCCCAGAACAGGAGATCTGGTAAGCAGGAGCTCCTGACCCATGGCTCAAGAAGCCAGGAAGACCTCCAGTGGGGCCAGCTCTGGGGAGCAGCACTGGGGGTAGAGGGCTGGGAGCCAGACTGCCTGAGGGCCATAGACAGAGCCAGCATTGAGTCAGTCCACCTTCCAGGGCCAACTTACTCCTCCCCCCTGCCAGCCACTGGTGGTCACCGGCATAGGTGCAGAGCCCCAGGTCAGTCTTGGAAGGGCTCCCTGAGTGAGAGTGCTGAGAACTGGGGGGTGGGTGGTAGGGGGGAAGGGGTGGCAAGGCCTACCTGCTCACTGTGCCAGGCCATTCCAGCCCTGGGTCCCACTGCAAGGGAGTGGCACAACCTCTGAGGATAGGATCTGGTTCAAGTTTGGAGCAGGCAGTGTTCCATAGGGTTTTTTTTATTTTTATTATGCACGTGAAAAGTATGACAGCTGCAAAATTTAGTTAAACTGAGGGGTGTCAGTTTCGCACCCAGCATTCCCCCTGCTGCCCGAAGGTGCTGTATTTAAGTTGATCCTCTGTGGCTGTCAACCTCCACCCACCCCAGCAAATGTCATAATCTCCTAGTGCTTCCAGGGTCTTTCTCCACTCTCTCGATGTTAACTGTGAAGAAGGTTCCAAGTTCTGGAGTGGGCGGCGTTCCATAGTTTTTGTTTAATAAACACACTAAAAAGTTT